>NC_053026.1:332823452-332928847 GCF_003073215.2 Triticum urartu
GGGAGTACGTATTTCTCACCGACATTACATTTATGTTCACACACACTCATTGCTAGATGTCGGTGTTCATACTTTTTCATTGTATCATCCATTCTAGTTTATTTTCCTTTTTTATGCTTTCTTCTTGTGTGTTTAATAAACATTAAGAAAAACCAAAAAAATTAGTTGTAGCTTTTAATTAGTTTACTTCCCATACTTGTAGTAGTAATTAAAAAGAAAACCCAAAAATATTTCCCGTTCTTCTTTTGCTTGTTGGGAGCTTTCACGTGTAAATAGTTTTATTTCTTTTCTTTTGGGGGTCAGTAGGAGAAGACCATGATTAAATTGTTGAAGTGGCTCTTATATGCTTTATTGTTGATTTAACCAAGAGCCCATATTGCTTTGTCTTCTCCTGTTTATTGAATGCTCACAGATTCCAGCTTAGTCCAATGCACGTGCACTCTTATTATTATTCACATTGTTCGGTCGTGCAAGTGAAAGGCAATTATGATGATATATGATGGACTGACAGAGATGAGAAAAGCTGGTACGAACTCGACCTCTTTTGTTTTTGGAAATATGATGAGTTCATCGTTCTTGATTCAGCTTGTTATGAATAAACATGTTTGCAATGACAATTAGAGATCATAGTTGCTTGTGCCATGCTTGATTAGCTATGAGTTATAATGGTTTACCTTGCGTGCCAACATGCTATTAAAATGGTTATGATGTGGTATGATAGGGTGGTATCCTCCTCTGAATGATTTAAGTGACTTGACTTGGCACATGTTCATGCATGTAGTTGAAACAAATCAACATAGCCTTCACGATATTTATGTTCATGGTGGATTATATCCTACTCATGCTTGCATCCAATGTTTATTAATTTTAATGCATGTACATGGCTATTGTTGCTCTCTAGTTGGTCTCTTCCCAGTCTTTTGCTAGCCTTCACCTGTACTAAGCGGGAATATTGCTTGTGCATCCAAACTCCTTAAACCCCAAAGTTATTCCACATGAGTCCACCATACCTTCCTATATGCGGTATCTACCTGCCGTTCCAAGTAAATTTGTATGTGCTAAACTCTAAACCTTCAAATAAATATCATGTTTTGTATGCTCGAATAGCTCATGTATCAACTAGGGTTGTCTGTATCTTCCATGTTAGGCGGGTTATTCTCAAGAGGAGTGGACTCTGCTCCTCACTCACGAGATAAATGGCTGGTCACCGGGATGCCCAGTCCCATGCTTTATGCAAACTAAATCAAAAATAATTGCAAAAAAAACTCCCCCTGGGACCTGATGTATGTTGGAGGCACTCGTTGTTTCGAGCAAGCCATGGATTGATGTTTGTTAGTGGAGGGGGAGTATAAACTTTACCATTCTGTTTGGGAACCGCCTATAATGTGTGTAGCATGGAAGATATCGCCATCTCTTGGTTGTTATGTTGACAATGAAAGTATACCGCTCAAAATATTATTCACCTCTATTTCAAAACTGAGCTCTGGCACCTCTACAAATCCCTACTTCCCTCTGCAAAGGGCCTATCTATTTACTTTTATATTGAGTCATCATCCTCTTATTAAAAAGCACCAGTTGGAGAGCACCGCTGTCATTTGCATTCATTACTGTTAATTTATATTGGGTGTGACTATGATTGGATCTCTTTTACCATGAGTTACAATGTCTAGTCAGTCCTTGATCTTTAAAGGTGCTCTGCATTTATGTTTTGCGGTCTCAGAAAGGGCTAGCGAGATACCATCTTGTTATATCATATTATGATTGTTTTGAGAAAGTGTTGTCATCCGAGATTTATTATTATGGCTCGTTAGTTGATTATGCTATTGATATGAGTAATCATGAGACATGAGAATTATTGCAAATATGGTTAGTTATAATCTTTGCTGAAAACTTGAATGCTAGCTTGACATATTTACAACAACAAGAGCAAACGGAGTTTGTAAAAGTTCTTTATTTCTTCCAGTTTGTCAACTGAATTGCTTGAGGACAAGCAAGGGTTTAAGCTTGGGGGAGTTGATACGTCTCCGTCGTATCTACTTTTCCAAACACTTTTGCCCTTGTTTTGGACTCTAACTTGTATGATTTGAATGGAACTAACCCGGACTGACGCTGTTTTCAGCAGAATTGCCATGATGTTGTTTTATGTGCAGAAAACAAAAGTTCTCGGAATGACCTGAAACTCCATGGAATATCTTACAATAAATAATAAAAAATCCTCGCCAAAGATGAAGACCAGGGGGCCCACACCCTTGCCATGAGGGTGGGGGCGCCCCCCCCCCTAGGGCGCCCCCCCCCCCTACCTCATGGGCCCCTGGAGACCTCCCGACTCCAACTCCAACTCTATATAACTGCTTTGGGGAGAAAAAAATAGGAGAGAAGAAATCATCGCGTTTTACGATACGGAGCCGCCGCCAAGCCCTAAAACCTCTCTGGAGGGCTGATCTGGAGTCCGTTCGGGGCTCCGGAGAGGGGGATTCATCGCCGTCATCATCATCAACCATCCTCCATCACCAATTTCATGATGCTCACCGCCGTGCGTGAGTAATTCCATCGTAGGCTTGCTGGACGGTGATGGGTTGGATGAGATTTATCATGTAATCGAGTTAGTTTTGTTAGGGTTTGATCCCTAGTATCCACTATGTTCTGAGATTGATGTTGCTATGACTTTGCTATGCTTAATGCTTGTCACTAGGGCCCGGGTGCCATGATTTCAGATCTGAACCTATTATATTTTCATCAATATATGAGAGTTCTAGATCCTATCTTGCAATTCTATAGTCACCTATTATGTGTTATGATCTGTTAACCCCGAAGTGACAATAATCGGGATACTTACCGGTGATGACCGTAGTTTGAGGAGTTCATGTATTCACTATGTGCTAATGCTTTGTTCCGGTTCTCTATTAAAAGGAGGCCTTAATATCCCTTAGTTTCCATTAGGACCCCGCTGCCACGGGAGGGTAGGACAAAAGATGTCATGCGAGTTCTTTTCCATAAGCACGTATGACTATATTCGGAATACATGCCTACATTACATTGACGAATTGGAGCTAGTTCTGTGTCACCCTATGTTATGACTGTTACATGATGAACCGCATCCGGCATAATTATCCATCATTAATCCGATGCCTACGAGCTTTCCATATACTGGTTTACGCTTATTTACTTTCCCGTTGCTATTGTTACAATCACTACAAAATACCAAAAACATTACTTTGCTTTCATTACTCTTTTGTTACCGTTACCACCACTGTCGTATTACTTTGCTACTAAAAACTCTGCTGTAGATACTAAGTTTCCAGGTGTGGTTGAATTGACAACTTAGCTGCTAATACTTGAGAATATTCTTTGGCTCCCCTTGTGTCGAATCAATAAATTTGGGTTGAATACTTTACCCTCGAAAGTTGTTGCGATCCCCTATACTTGTGGGTTATCAATGCACTCTTCGGTCAGAAAGCCCCTGGCTATGCTTCCCTCTGGACATGACATGTTGCGAACGTATCCTTTGATGACACCATTCATCCTTTTGAACGGCATCATGCTGTGCAGGAACGTCGGCCCGAGTTAGATGATATCCTCCACGATATGGACCAGCAGATGCACCATAACATCGAAGAATGCAGGCGGGAAGTACATCTCAAGCTCGCATAGTATCACCACGATCTCTTCCTATAGCCTTCTGAGTTGCCTCACGCCAACCGACTTCCGAGAGATGATGTCGAAAAAGTTGCATAGGCCAAATAGCGTTTCACGGATGATCACGTCCATGATCCCACGGATTGCAACTGGAAGTATCTGCGTCATCAGCACGTGACAGTCGTGAGACTTCATCCCATTGAACTTCTGCTTCGCTAAGTCTAGGTATCTGCTTATCTTCCCCGCGTAAACGTAAGTTTTACTCCTACGAGGCAGGTGAAAAACTCCTCAATCTCCTCCTGACTTAGAGTGAAGCACGCGGGAGGGTAGTCATTTCCGATCTTCTTGGCCTTTTTGCCTTTGCGATGACTTTCCATGTCCTGCTTCGCCTCATCATCATCATCATTAGCGTGAAGCTCCTCCCTGATGCCATTGATTTCAAGTCTGCCCTTGCTTTTGTCCCATCTTTGGTCCTCTCTGGCATGTTGAGCAGGGTACCTAGCAGACTCTCGCACACGTTCTTCGTGATATGCATGACATTAAGGCTGTGAGGCACATGGAGGATCTTCCAGTACGGCAAGTCCTAGAAAACAGACCTCGTTTTCCATACCTTCAGCAGCGGCTCTGGTGCCTTTCGCTTCTTTCCCGGCTCTGGCGCCTTTTGCTTCTTTCCCGGCAGTGGGCAATCTTTCCAATTTTTCAACAGCTCGTCTATTTCCTCGCCGCTCCTCGTACGCGGGCGTCTTCAGGGTTCGGTTTCACCACCGAGAAAATCCTTGTGTTTTCTCCAAGAGTCATCGTCGCGAAGCCACCTTCGATGTCCCATGAACACGGTTTTCGAAGACCTTGGATCTCTATCTAGCTGGCGATACGTTGTGTCATCCATGCACCTGATGCATCCAGAAAATTCGTGGACCACCTGCCCCGCGACATATCCGTAACCGAGATAGTCGTGCACTGTCGTGAGCAGTGCGGCTCTCATAGGGAAATATTCTTTCTCTGCAGCGTCCCACATATTGGCTGGCGTTTTCCACAGCGTGTCTAGCTCCTCTTTCAGCAGCCCCGGATACAGATTGATGTCGTTCACTGGTTGTTTCGGCCCTTCAATTAGCATACTCATGTGAATGTACTTCCTCTTCATGCACAACCAGGGGGAAGGTTGTACATCCACACAAACACAGGCTAGGTGCTATGTGTGCTTCTCTGGCTACCAAATGGATTGACTCCATCGGTGCTCACGCCCAGCATGATGTTCCTTGGATCTTCCCCAAATTCTACGTGTTGAAAGTTCAACGCTTGCCACTGGCTCGCATCCTTAGGGTGACTCAGCATCTTGTCTTTTTTATTTATCTCCGGATCATTTCCATCATCTTCTCGCTTCTTCTCCTCCCTATCCACGTGCCAACGCAGGAGCTTTGCTAGCTTAGGGTCCGCGAAATACCGCTGCAGACGAGGAGTGATCGGAAAGTACCACACCACTTTTCTAGGAGCTTTCTTCCTCTTCTTGTATCGAGTGACGCCGCACACCGGACATATGGTAGACTCCGCGTGCTCGTCCCAATAAATGATGCAATTGTTCATGCACACATGGTATTTCACGTGCGGTAAATCCAGAGGACACACGATTTTCTTTGCCTCCTCGAAACTGGTCGGGCACTTGTTCCCCTTGGGAAGACGTTCGTGTCAGAATGACATGTTCTCGTCGAAGCATGCGTCGGTCATTTTGTGTTTTACCTTCATCTCCAGAGCCATGAGCGTTACTTTCAGGCGGGTATCCTCGGGCCTGCATCCTTCATACAATGGAGTAACCGCGTCTATCTCCAGTTGATCCAGCTTGGCTTTCTCTCGGGCGGCAGCTCTTGCGTTATCCGTCTGCTTGAGAAGCAGCTCTTGAATATGAGGGTCCTGCACCCAGCCCATCGATGGTCCATCGTCGTCTGCTCCGGCATATTCATCTTCATGATCATGCCCTTCGTCTGCTTCGGCATCTTCCTCGTCATCATGTCCAGCATCTTCTACATGATGACTGTGTACTACATCTACTTCGTGATCATGTCCTGGAGATTCTTTGTCTTCTCGCCCGCCCTCGCCGCGGTTGTCTTGCTGCCCTTCCTCATTTCTTGCCCGACCCCCATGGATGACTTCATAATCATCTTCATCACCTTGCCACCGATAGCCATCCATGAAACCATGCAAGAGCAGGTGGTCCCGCACCTGTACGAAATCCGGGTCCATAAGGCTCTTCAGCTTGCATCTTCGACATGGACATCTTATCTCTATCTCGTTCTTTTGAAGCATCTCGGCCTTTGCGGAGCTCAAAAACCTATTCACGATGCCTTCGGTCATCGTGCGGACCATGGTCGCCTGCGGGTAGAGCAAAACGATATTTTAGAACCAAAAAAATTGGCATGACTTTGCCTAAAAATAGGACCAAAAAGAATGCATAGTGCCAAATTCTCGCCGAAACGGAAATGAATCAACATTCCGGCAAAATATTGGCAACTATTGCATTTCAAATACCGGTACCTGCAAACACAAACATATGCAACACCACAAACATATGCAACACCACAAACATACGTAGATCTAGGCCATAAGAAGTGCATGTGCACGTTGTTGGAGGGAGAAAAAAGTAGATCTACAACATAAAGAAAGCTTTTCCCTTACTTACCTATCAAAAAAGGTAATTTAACCACTTAATTTGGGTGAATCTATGGTGCAAATGAGGTGAGGAGGAGGAGGCGGCCGAGACAAGCTTGGAGGAGGAGGTGGAGAGAATGAAGTGGGGAAAGTGAGTGTGGTAGGTGGCTATCAAAATATCTAGCTGCTCTCAGGTTACCAATGGCGCACCACCTAAAAATGTGCCATTAGTAACCCTGGTTACTAATGGCGCACTTGTTACGTGGTGCGCCATTACTAGTTTTGCAAAAAAAATATAAAAATAATTGTTAGTAGTAGCGCACCGTGGTTGTGGTGTGCCATTACTAGTTTGAACTAGTAATGGCGCACTATACACTGGTGCGCCATTACTAGTTTTGAAAAAAAGTAAAAAAATTGTTAGTAGTGGCGCACAGAGCGTGTGGTGCGCCATTACTAGTTAAAACTAGTAATGGCGCACTATGCCCTGGTGCGCCATTACTAGTTTTGGAAAAAAATTGTTAGTAGTGGTGCACCGTGGGAGTGGTGCGCCATTAGTGATATGGACACTAATGGCGCACCTACACATGGTGCGCCACTGCTATATAGCAGTGGCGCACCACATATGTGGTGCGCCATTAATGTCCATATTAGCTATAGCCCTTTTCCTAGTAGTGTTCTCTGAATTCTTTTATGTATGATTGGTTATCTTTGCAAGTCTCTTCGAATTATCAGTTTGGCTTGGCCTACTAGATTGATCTTTCTTGCAATGGAAGAAGTGCTTAGCTTTGGATTCAATCTTGCGGTGCTCGATCCCAGTGACAGAAAGGGAAACGACACGTATTGTATTGTTGCCATCGAGGATAAAAATATGGGGTTTATATCATATTGCATGAGTTTATCCCTCTACATCATGTAATCTTGCTTAAAGCATTACTCTGTTCTTATGAACTTAATACTCTAGATGCATGCTGGATAGCGGTCGATGTGTGGAGTAATAGTAGTAGATGCAGGCAGGAGTCGGTCTACTTGTCACGGACATGATGCCTATATACATGATCATACCTAGATATTCTCATAATTATTCACTTTTCTATCAATTGCTCGACAGTAATTTGTTCACCCACCGTAATACTTATGCTATCTTGAGAGAAGCCACTAGTGAAACCTATGGCCCCCGGGTCTATTCTCCATCATATAAGTTTCCAATCTATTTTATTTTGCAATCTTTACTTTCAATCTATATCATAAAAATACCAAAAATATTTATCTTATTATTATTATCTCTATCAGATCTCACTCTTGCAAGTGGCCGTGAAGGGATTGACAACCCCTTTATCGCGTTGGTTGCGAGGTTCTTACTTGTTTGTGTAGGTACGAGGTGACTCGCACGTGGTCTCCTACTGGATTGATACCTTGGTTCTCAAAAACTAAGGGAAATACTTATGCTGCTTTGCTGCATCACCCTTTCCTCTTCAAGGGAAAACCAACACATGCTCAAGAGGTAGCACCTATCTTTTACTTTTATGTATTTATTTTTATGCAAGAGTCAATAATGTTCATCCCTATTCCGCTCTATGTACTCTTTAGTGGCAAGCATCATGTGGTGGGGATAAATCCATATATCCCGTTGAATGTGAGTGATCATGAGTTATTATTGTTGGCATTATCCTCGAGATAAATATGTTGGGTGGTGCAAACTATAAATCCCCATCTTCCTATGTGTTCGATTGAAACTTTTGCTCTATAAATATGTATTGAGTGTCAGCAATCATAGAAGACTAAATGATAGTTGAGTATGTGAACTTGCTAAAAAAAGCTCATACATAGACTCTTTCTGAAAATATGATGGATTGTGATTGTTTCAGTGACTGAATCATAGTTTGGTAGGTTCCAATGAAGTTTATTTTCCATACTTTAGTTTGTGAATGAATTGTTTATTTAGCATGAGAAGTTTTATGATGATATATTGCTGCTATGATAATGACCATGATGCTTTCATGTCCGTATTTTATTTTCATCGACACCTCTCTCTCTCTCTAAACATGTGGTCGTGATTATTGATTTCAGCTCTCGCTTGAGGCAAGTGAGGTCTAAGCTTAGGGAGTTGATACGTCCATTTTGCATCATGTTTTCATACTGTTATTTATTGTGTTTTGGATTGTTATTTCACTTTATGATGCAATTCTTATGCCTTTTCTCTCTTATTTTGCAAGTTTCACATGAAGAGGGAGATTACCGACAGCTGGAATTCTGGATTGGAAAGGGCTACAATAGAGATAGCTATTCTGCACAACTCCAAATGACCTTTTACGGAGAATTATTGGAATATATAAAAAATATTGGTGAAAGAAATACCACAGGGGGAGCACCAGGAAGCCACAAGCCTGGGGGCGCGCCCTACCCACTGGGTGCGCCCCCCGAGCTTGTGGGGCCCCCGGCAAGCCTCCATGGCCCATCTTCTCCTATATGATGCCATTTTCCCTAGAAAAAAATTAGAAGAAGACTTTCGGGATGAAGCGCCGCCGTCTCGAGGCGGAACCTGGGCAGGAGCACTTTTGCTCTCCGGTGGAGCAATTCCACCAGGAAAACTTCCCTTCGAGAGGGGGAAATCTAAGCCATAGACATCACCTCTCATCGTGGGAGGACCAATCTTCATCAACATCTTCACCAACACCATCTCATCTCAAACCCTAGTTCATCTCTTGTATCCAATCTTTGTCCCAAAACCTCATATTGGTACATGTGGGTTGCTAGTAGTGTTGATTACATCTTGTAGTTGATGCTAGTTGGTTTATTTGGTGGAAGATTAAATGTTCATATCCTCAAGCATATTCAATACGCCTCTAATATTGAACATGAATATGATTTTTTAGTAGTTACTTTTGTTCTTGAGGGCATGGGAGAAGTCTTGTTATGAGTAATCATATGATGTTGGTATTCGTTCGATATTTTAATGATATGTATGTTGTTGCTTCCTTCAGTGGTGTCATGTGAATGTCCACTACATGACACTTCACCATACTTGGGCCTGAGGGAAGGCATTGTGGAGTAATAAGTAAATGATGGGTTGCTAGAGTGACGAAAGCTTAAACCCTAGTTTATGTGTTATTCCGTAAGGGGGTGATTTGGACCCATATGTTTCATGTTATGGTTGGATTTATCTTAATTCTTCTTTCGTAGTTGTGGATGCTTGCGGGAGGGGGTAATCATAAGTGGGATGGTAGTTCAAGTAAGAACGACACCCAAGCACCGGTCCACCCACATATCAAATTATAAAAGCAACGAACGCAAATCAACTAAACATGATGAAAGTGAGTAGACGATAGTTCTCATGTGTCCTCTAGAGCACTTTGCTTTATATAAGAGAACTTTTAGGCTTGTCCCTATAAAAATTATTGGGCCACCTTGGTGCACCTTTGCTACTATTGTTACTTGTTACCCATTACGAATTATCATGCTACAAAATTATCTATCACTTTTACCTACAACACTTACAGAGAATACCTTGCTGAAAACCACCTGTCATTTCCTTCTGCTCCTCGTTGGGTTTGACACTCTTACTTATCGAAAGGACTACGATTGATCCCCTATACTTATGGGTCATCACTCCTCCATTACTAGGATAAGGAAGTCTAGGAGCATATCCATTATTTTTTCAATCAGGATTTGTAGCTGTTACAAGCGATAAAATCCACATCACTAGTTTATTCACCATTGATAGCATTCACGTTTACCTCTTATTTACCTTTTATCGTGGAGATAAGTTCATCTAGCTTGGCTGTTAACTCCATGCTACTTTCTTCTATGGCATTCATCCTTTTAGTGGTGGTTCTCTCAACATGCCATTGGGCATGGTTTCATTTCATATCATCCAATAATATATTGACATCTTCTATGGGCTTTCCCATGATCATTCCTCATGCAACTGTATCAAGCATAGTTTTTGACACATGATTCAAACCATTATAAAACATATGGAGAATTAACCATTCCTCCATCCCATGATTGGGACAGTTTCTAATAGCTTCCTTCATTCTATCCCACGCAAGCGTTAGTGGCTCATGTTCCTCTTGCTTGAAACCTGTAATCTAAGAACGTAATTGCATAATCTTTGCAGTTGGACAATACTTACATAAAAATTTATTGCGACAATCAACCCAAGAAGTAATACTGCCCTTAGGTAGTGCAAAGAAGCCATTCCTTAGCTTTTCCTCTTAAGGAAAAGGGAAATAGACGCAACTTTAGTGCGTCGGGACCATAATCCTTTATGCATGTCATGTTGCATAATTAAGTGAAATTGTGTAGGTGCATACCGGCATCCTCAGAAGTAGAGCCTCCAAATTGGTCTCGTTGAACCATGGAAACTAAGTTCGGTTTAATCTCATACTTAGCGGCTGCTACCTCAGGTTGTGCTATAGGTTCACGCATGAAGTTGATGCTGGGAGTAGCAAAACTCCCAAGATTACGAGCCATATTAATCTTTCGGTTTTTCAACTAACAAGACTTGCAACAAAACATAAAATTAAACTAAAATAGAAAAGTAAAGAAAAAAACTGTAAATGAACTTTAACAGAAACTCTAAATACAAAGACTAGTGAACGGCACCAAAAAAGGGCTTGATATCTCCTTTTTATTGATCGGTAATGGAACAACAAAGAGTATCCCACACCTATTTCCCCAGAGGTGACCCTGGGTTATCGAACCCACGAGAGTAAGATTCCCTTGAAGCAATGATCTCTAGCAAGCTTTTGCCAAAGTGTCAAATCTAGCTTTTGACCGGATCAGCAAGCAAATAGTGATTCGAACACTTATAAAAAAGGAGGTACGGGAATGAGGTCTTATGCTTACAAACTTGTATTTGCGATGGGATCAAATATAATATTAGTTTCTGTGCTGGAAGTCACTCTCGAGATGTGCTTGTTACGGATCCAGGCGGGGGATGTGTCCAAATGACATCTTGACCGGCACGAGTCCTGCATCAAGAACCAGTTTTCCTACCACGGGCCCTATCGTCATGCGGGGCTACCTCGATAACGAAGATAATGAAATCAGACAAGAGCTTTGGGCGTTTAATGACTACACCTCATTTCTTCCCAAGGATATGATCCATGTTACCCTACCAAACCTTACTGTCACCGGTGTTCCGTATAACACTTCATAGTCTACTTGCTCCTAGCCTCACCGGTGCTCCATCTCCATGATTCTGGGTACCTATAGGGTTGAAGACCGTGGACAAGACAAGAGACATCTTCAGGTAACAATTTTATTTCACACATACTAGACGTTATATCAAAGTCTTCCATTGATCCCCTCAACAAATACCTCGGGTTGCAAGGCTTATGCCTCAACCCATACCTTACCGAACTACTCACACATGGAGATCAGATCGCGGGAAGAAAACATTGAAGAACACACCTTGAGATTGATAGATTGCAATATGTTTACAATGGATGCCTTGTGCGATGCACGATTACAAGCATGAATGGGATGGATGAGCACTATGGTAGTGGTGGAGATGGCGGCGGCCAGGGTTTGCGGATGATGATGGTGAAGAGGTTCTGCCTTCTATGCTCCGTGCTCGTCTCTCTGTTCATATTTCGATGGGGTCCCTTTAACGAAAGTTGTTGGGTTGGATGATCTGCTCGGAATCCACGCCATACGGTGCTTGTTCCCGTATGAGAATATCTTTGGAGATGTCTCGTGATGATTCCTTCCTCCTCCATTCTTCTTCCATTCTATTTCCACACGTGATTTCTTCCCTTTTTAGCCCATTTCCTGTGGAAACACATCAAAGAGAGGATTTGTGAAATCATTTGCATTCATTAGTCATTAGTACCAATATCAGAGCGAATATCTATTTTTAATTGAAATATGTTGGTTTAAACAAAGGTGAAAAAAATATCACTCATCTCTAGAGCGGGGCTTCCACCTTTGGCTTTCGAGGTGGCTTCAGGATCTTCAGAGCGAGGAACATCTGGTTTGTAGAAGATGGTGCATGCAGTGTCTTCGATTTCATCATCCGGTTCAACAAATAGTAGATCCATTGAACCAGACCTCTAGGGCAGCACTAGTGTTTGCCTTCGAATGCGAGGAGCTTCGAACAACTCCAGATAATCATAATCTTTTTCAACGCCCTTGGCTTTGAGTTGATTGTGAGAATAATGCTTTGTTGCACCCCGATCCGCATGGAGCAGGGGCCTTCGCACGTCAGCCCAGGATAACACCTGACGCACGACAGGTCCATAATACAGCTTTCCAGGTACAAGAATATTCATCAAATACATGTATAGAAGATTACATTATTGATGAATACAATTTTCTGGCATAGCCCTAAGGCTATTTAAGTGGCAGCGGAAATCTCTTTAACTGGCAGCGGAAGT
The DNA here is from genome assembly GCF_003073215.2 of Triticum urartu. Lineage (NCBI taxonomy): Eukaryota > Viridiplantae > Streptophyta > Magnoliopsida > Poales > Poaceae > Triticum > Triticum urartu. The sequence continues at coordinate 332,836,109 of NC_053026.1, forward strand.
CTTGGTTTGGCAACATAACAACTCTGGCTGGGCTCCACAACTCACAGGACTGGCAAGGTTACGACCTAGCACGACGGGTCAAGTGAACACTTCGAGTATGACCTACAAAACTGGCATGACACGCCAGGTCAGTACATGGAATGTACTTGCAAGACAACCAAATACATAGCATCCAAACCGGCAGAAGACAAAGCAAGAACCAAGTGCATGCGACAACCTATCTCATATCAATTACTAACCATGGCATAATAAAGTTCAACTAAGCATGAACATCACAGCATCTACTAACATGGTAAACACATGGCATATCAAAACATGCTCCTAACATGACAATAGCAGAACATAGAATATTATCTTAATCATGGCATAATGAATCCACGTATGGCATGGCATCATGAAACTATGCTGAAAATAAACTACCGATCAATGCAGACATAATATGTTAACTTTATGCAACCATCTTCTATTCTGACATGGTTCTTTGAATGCAAATAACACATATTACTCAAGCAATGCAACCAAACTTTGTGCACGGAGTCCCTCGGACTTTCTTACCAAAGGTTGCCTTGCATCTCAAATGGTGATCTTTCTAGCGATCACAACCACGACCAACACTTGGTCTCCAACACTCACTGAGACCTCGTCTCGTGATCACATCAAAACATTGTCGTGACTTCCCACGACTATCTCATAGTCCAAGTCACCACATTCTTGTTATCACATTAATTTACTTAGTTATTTCATGTTTATCCTCCACTTCGACCAAGACCTGATAGTGTGACCTACTACGAACCGTGTTGCTATCAATAGACTTTATAGACACTTTGTAGAGGTAGCGCACTGTACCCACACCACGGAACCCATGGCCTCGCACTCCCATTCGGGTGGACCAACGGCGTTCCGACAAAACCGATCTACTGCCATGACACCCTCCCGGCCACTCTGACTCACTCCCCACAGGGCTAGTCCTGGGTGGCCCCGTGTCTACCAAATACACAACGACCACCATCATGGCCCAAACGTCCCTCACGTGGACCGGTACCGAAAATCTCAACAACGGGCACACAAGGTTATGTCCTCCTACCTGATCAGGGTAGCGCGTGCCCATAACCTTCCCTCTTTGGAGGCACTGGCGAGAGGCATGACAATAGATCACATTAAGGCCTTCCCATAAAGGCAAAATGTGGCTGCACTGGAAAAAAAAGTTCGATTTGGTGGCACTATGACTCGATCCCATCGATGACGGAGGAGGTTTGTTATTATTAAGTCAATTTATTAGCTTCTCCATCATCATGAACATGGATACAACAATGAACATGCATCATACAAATAAAATACCGAACTACTCGAGTGAACAACCACAACATAAAGAACATGACAATACCAAGTACTAGCATATCCAAGGTGCATTACAATCATCATAGCTATCATAATAGCCACTAAGAATCCAAAGGCAACATGATATCCAAAGTAATACTCCAAAGCATAATACCATCATGAACATAATCATACTAGCCACTAAGAATCCCAAGGCAACATGTCATCCACATAATCATCCAAATATAAGTCCTAAAACTCCCAAATAATATTGCTACTAACATTCTAATTAGCATGGTAAAAGACATCATGAAAAGCATGCATGATGATCATAACAGAATAACTGCAAATGAAAATGGTAAAGAGCAACTGTAACTACACACACACAGGGTGCAAGCAGAGTCAACATGCAAGTTCGGGGCTCATGATAAGAGGTTGGCTTGCCTGGGGTCGACAAATACTCCGGGAAGAAGTGCAGAATGATCGCGGAAAGATTTGCTAGAAATAGTTCTCTCTCGGAGGGGCTGTTTACGTGCAAGGGCAAAAAGGTCATTTTCAGAATGGCAAAACATCATGAAAATGTTACCAACAGAACGGGCTTGACGAAACGAATACGTGGGCTTTAGAATCACCTCATTTGGAGTTGCGAGCAAAAAGTTATGAGTGTTTTTCTGCCAGGGACCTATCTATAAGGAAATCATCACAAACAGGCCCCTGAGAGAGAAAAACAGAAAGCACCTTCTCCGAAAATATGTTTTCCAGAAAGGAAAATGCATTTCGGTCCGAAGAAGACCAGAGTACGCTTTCATCGGAGGAAAAACGTATCTGCTGGAATACCGCTTCCACTTATCCACCTCAGCGGTGGTGCGGTCAACGGGGCGTGCGGCTGACGGGTGGGATGGCGGGGTCCACCAGCCAGCTGGCAGGGAGGGGGTTGGGGCCATCGCCTCCTTCCTCTCGCCCGCGCCTGGCCGCGGCAGAGTCGGCCCCGACGAGGTCTGCCGGTGCTACCGACCACCGCAAGCGGCGCCCGACCTACCCACGGATGCAGGGGAACGAGGCGGAGGCGACTACAGGGGTTGTAGCCGATCGGGAGCTCGGGAACGGCAGCTGTGTTCGTCGTGGCGGACGGCCAGCGTCGGTGAAGATGGATCTGAGGCCATGGTGGATCCGCCAACGAACTGAGATAAGGGAGAGATGCGTCGGGGAGTGGGTGGAGCTGTGGTGGTGGAGAGAGAGGGAGGGGATGCTTGGCTCGCTCGAAATCGAGCAGAGGCCATCGGTGGCCAAGGCGGCCATTGGAAGCGAGAAGAGGCTCTCGGGCTCCGGTGAGAGGCTGAGGAGGGCTAGTGGAGTGTGAGGATGACGATGAGATGCTCGGGGGAGGCGCGGGTGGCCTTATATAGGCAGAGGGAGGAGGAGGCTAGCTGGCGTCTCCGCGGACGCGTGTCCGGCGCCGCGGACGCGTGCCCACGCTCGCGAGCTCAGGGGGGTAGACGACGGGGAGGAGCAGCAGGCAGACTCACAGGACGGAGGAGGCCAAGAGGGACAGGAGGAAGCGACCGGGACGAGGGAGGCCGAGGCTGCGTGCTGCCGCTCGAGCTCGGCCAACTCTCTGGCGAGCTTAGCGAGCATGGGAGAGCACGGGGAACGCGACTAGGGCTCGCTGGCAACAATCACTAGGAGATAGGCGACGCCGGGAGTAGAGGAAACGACCGAAACAAGCTCGGATCCAAACGGGGCACAGTGCTCCCGTGGGCGTGCGTCGGCGAGCGTCGACCATGAGGTTTCTGGAGGGAAATATGGCTCCAGGGGAGCGGCAACAATGAGATGCAGCCACTGTACATGCTCAAGAGCTCTAAGACGACGAGAGGGAGTGGTGCCAAAGCGCAAACGGTGCTCTGGACACACCACAGCGCACAGAGCGCGTAAATGTGCATGCCAGCTGCGCGGTCACCACATGCACTGGCATGTAGCGGGGAAGAGGGGCTTGAACATGTTTTCTAGTGCGTAGTTCATCCAGGGGAGGTTGCAACTGCGGTGGTAGATCGGTTAAAAGGGCTTTGGTTAAATGGTAAGCAACCTCTGAAGTTTACTGTAGTAAACTTAGTCGTGTACTGCTGATCAACAGGGAAATGATTGGAGCCAGAGAGTTTGTCTGGGGGGTTTAGCTTAGGAAGGACTATAATCCTGTTAGTTTTGAGATGATTTGGACCAAGGTACACCATAGTTGCTTCACAATTGCATATTTAGTCCAGAATCAAGATTTGGATGATGACTCCCTGGAGCATCAACTTGAGCTCAGATTTGGCAATGCTTAGGTATATGGACATAGTAAGATGCTGTAAAACTTTCATACCAAATGGACTTGCCAACACGGTACTTGTTTCACAAACATCTCCTTTGTCCTGCAACTTGAGAAAATTCCTCAAGGCAAATGGCTAATTGAAATGAGCCAAAACTTTGTGGAGATGGATAATATGGATAGGAGAAGGTCTGGAAAAAGTTTCAGCCAAATGGAGCAAGATAAAATATACTTGCTTCACAAACTGAAAGTTTTGACAGAAACCAAGAATTGCTCCTGTGCTCACATAGTTCAATTAAATGAACTAAATTTAGGTGGAGGCTAATGATTTGAGTTGGGATGATGGAAAAGTTTCATCCCATTTGGAAACTCTATGAAGGTACTTCCTTCACAAAGTTGTGTTTTGGTCAGAAACTTTGAAAAATTGCATAGGGAGCTAGGATGAATGCATGGATTGAGCTCATATTTGGCATCCATGGGTTATTTAACAAGGTTAATCACCCTGCCAAATTACAGCTCAATTGGAATTAGCAATAAAGCACTTCCTTTGCAAAATTTCAGAGAAGGCAAAAACTTGCATTGGATCATGTGCTCCATTTTTGATCTATGGAACATGAGATAAGGATGGAACTAGTGATTATATAGCAAGGACAAGCTCCACAATTTATGTGGGAATTTACTCTGCTATAAAAATGGTAGTTCCTTTAGAAAGTGGCATAAATGCAATATTGGCATTAAATAAGAAAAGGCAATTTTCCTTATTTAATTATGACCAATATATTTGACAGGGCTTGGATTAGGCATAAGCATCAACTCCGCCAATTCTCATGAATTTAGGAGATGGCCAGTTATGCCTTTGGATTTTATTCCTCGGAAAGGCAAGAAAAGGAATAAATCGCAATTCAAAAATATTGCATGAGACTTAGTATATTTTTGCACATCCAAGGTTCAGAAAGATAGGAGGATCTCTGGGAACAAAAGGGAGGATCAAAAGATCAAGGAAAATGATGGCCCCTTTGTAAGCACAAAGGACATATCCAAATTCCAAAAATTTGGAATTAGGGTTTGTGAGGGTTGGGATGATGCAGATGAGGGCTTGCCCACTGACAAATACATGAGAAAGGTTTTTGAAAGGTTGAAAATGACAAGAATGGTCAGAGTCATCCAGCAAACTCAGGAGAAATTTTTGAAACATGAGTGCCGGGAAGGAATAACAGCACAAAAATTAATAACCCAATTTTTGGGATGTTACATGCTTGCACAAAAGAGTCCAGGAATGCTTCTTCTGTTTCTTTTTCCAGCAGAAGAGCTTGATGAGCATAATTATGAAGCAAATTTATTTATGTCATCATTTCCACTTTCTCCTTGTGGTCAAGATTTATGTGACTTTCAAGGGGCCGCTGAGTGCAAAGATAGATCTCATAAAGCGAAGGGTTTTCTTCTCTAGGAATTTCAACTATGGCCTTCTTTGCCTTCGATGCTTGTGCTGAAGCAAAACCAACAACATCAATAGGCATCTTTCCTTTGCTAATGTATATGACAATCCGAAGAGTGTCTGGACAGGTGGAGTGAAAACTTTCGGCTCATTTGGGCAAAAGAGCTTCTTTCCTGTGAGTTGCTCGGTGGCATGCATAATCCATGGAGCATATGGCTTCAAAACCTGAGCACTACAGCTGCATAGGCCATGTTCTGAATGAATAGGTCAGGTAGATCAAATCGAATGCCAAGATATATAGCATGAAGAGCATTTGCCACGATGCCACCAATGATTTCATGACTGTTTGTTGGAGTGACTCCCTTCAGAAAGACTTGCTCGATCTGTTCAATGGTTCAGTGGAAGCAAGGTAGTCTTTCAAGTTTAGGGAAATATAGGACCTTGTGTTGAATATGTGATAACCCAAAAGTATAGGGGATCGCAATAGTTTTCGAGGGTAGAGTATTCAACCCAAATTTATAGATTCGACACAAGGGGGGCCAAAGAACATTTGAAGGTATTAGCAGCTGAGTTGTCAATTCAACCACACCTGGAGATTAATTATCTGCAGCAAAGTGTTCAGTAGCAAAGTAATATGATAGTTTTGATAATAGTGACGGTAGAAATGGTAATGGTAATGGTAACAATGATAGGAGTAATTTTGTAGCAAGTGCAACAGTAATGATAGATTTGGTAACTTAGTAAGAACAATATAAGATAAATTCGTAGGCATTGGATAGGTGATTTGTTGGATGATATTCATCATGTGACAGTCATAACCTAGGGCGATACGGCACTAGCTCCAGTTCATAAATATAATGTAGGCATGTATTCCGTAAATAGTCATACGTGCTTATGGAAAGAACTTACATGACATATTTTGTCCTACCCTCCCGTGGCAGCGGGGTCCAATTGGAAACTAAGAGATATTAAGGCCTCCTTTTCATAAAGAACTAGAACAAAGCATTAACACACGGTGAATACATGAACTCCTCAAACTACGGTCATCACCGGGAGTGGTCCCGACTATTATCACTCCGGGGTTGCCGGATCATAACACGTAGTAGGTGACTATAACTTGCAAGATCTGATCTAGAACATGGATATAATGGTGATAACATAAACGGTTCATATCTGAAATCATGGCACCCGAGCCCAAAGTGACAAGCATTAAGCATGGCAAAGTCATAGCAACATTAATCTAAGAACATAGTGGATACTAGGGATCAAGCCCTAACAAAACTAACTCGATTACATGATGAATATCATCCAACTCCTCACGGACCAGCGAGCCTACGAAGGAATTACTCACTCCCATTGGGGAGCATCATGGAATTGGCGATGGAGAAGGGTTGGTGATGACGAAGAATGAAGATCCCCTCTCGGGAGCCCCAAACGGACTCCAGATCTGGCCTCCCAATGAAGAACAGGAGGTGACGGCGGCTCCATCTCGTGGATCGTGATAATTCTTTCTCCCTTATTTTTTCTAGAAAAATAGGATTTTATAGCGTCAGTTTCAGGGTCTGCGGGGCCACCAGGTGGGGACAACCCACCTGGGCGCGCTAGGAGAGGGGGGCACGCCCTGGTGGGTTGTGCCCACCCAGGAGCCCCTCTCCGGTGGATCTTGGCTCCAGAAATTCTTATTTATTGCATAAAAATTCGCCGCAAAGTTTCGTTCCATTCCGAGAACTTTTATTTCTGCACAAAAACAACACCGTGGTAGTTCTGCTGAAAACAACGACAGTCTGGGGCTAGTTTCATTCAAATCATGCAAATTAGAGTCCAAAACAACAGGAAAAGCATTAGGAAAAGTAGATATGTTGGAGGCGTATCAATATGCGATTCTTAAACTACAGAATGCACGCATAGTAGACATCTTGTGTCCATTACTTGGGTGACAAAGATGTCCTCTCCGCTTCATATAGATTGGTTCCAAAAAATGCAAGCTTAGAGTGATGAAGCTGCTCATTAAAAGCTGATCCATTCACATCGGCTTTGATAGGAAACAGAGGGAAAGTCTCCAAAGGATTTTGCAGTGATTCTTCTTCGGCCATGCGCTGGGCCCGAGCATCATCAGGAGCAGGCACATTCTCGTCTATTGTTTTGAGAGGAGCATTTGACTTCCATGATTTTTATTTTGTCGATGGCTTTGAGTCGAGGGAGGGGAAGACGGCGATGAAGCTCTAATCAGCGGCAATGACAACGGCAGCGGAAGATCCAACCCTTAGCGGCAGGAGGGGACCATCGCTCGTAGAGGCACTCCTCACCTAGGTCATCTGCTGGTGTCGATTTGCTCACTCAATTTGTTTCAGACTATGGGTCGAAACAGTATGGACCGTTCAGTTTGTGTCCACACCAAACCAACTTAGTCCAACAATAGCTAAAGCCCAGACCAAACTAAACTGATTTAGGGACTTGGCCCGCGTCTGTGTTAAAAAATGCTCCAAGCCAGCCCACCAGATTTTCTGTAATCTTTCCCTAATATTAAAGTGCTTATTGCTTCTGGCCATACATCGTCAGCATTTTTGCAGAGAAGTCCCTCTGTTTCTGATAAATTAACCCGCGGTCCTATTTTAAGTCTGTTCCTGATGAGATAACATTTTGCTTTTTGCAAAAAAACCATGTGGTTTCTTATTTGAACCCGCAGTCCATTTTGTTCGCTCAACTGGGCCTGCCGTCTCATTCGCTCAGCTGGACCTGCCGTCGGTGCTCAACAAAATTGTGTGCGTTCATAATTTCGTGTTAAAAATAATCCCACCTCGCTCCCTTAAATTGATTCTCATCAATTTATATATGTTTGTAGATCAGCTGTAATATCAATTACCTTCCTCAAAAATCAATAAACAGACTCTCAATACATAAAAGAGAACAATGAGGAGCAAGGAGGGAGAGGGATCCACGGGCCCTGACAATGAATTAAACCAGGGAAGGAAACAAAGGACACGAATGACATGAGAATCAGAGAGGAGAAAAAAATTAACCCAACAACGAAGGGTTAAGATCTCGATTTACTGACAAAATTGACACATGCGATAGCACCAGTGGCGCACCCTCACGCCGAAGCACGCAAGGGTGACGTTGACTCCATGGGAGGCAACCTCCGGGCAGAGGGCGTCCAGCGGATCCTGGCCCTGGACCCGCCAGGAGGCGGTCTTGGGGTGGCGTCGGGCTCAATGACTTGACCAGCGGCTGGAGGCGAGCCTGCCAGTGGCCAAAGCACGCAGGGGTTACGATGCCTCCATGGGAGGCGACCTTCGTGGTAGCGGCGTGAAGGGGATCAGGATGAGGGAGAGAGTGGTTGTGGTGAGGGTTTCACAGAGAGATGGGGATCGAGAGAGTGGTTGTGAGGAATCTTGCACAAAGAAATGGGGATCAAACTCCTTGTGGCTAGGGTTAGTACGAGGGGCTCGGAGCCGCCTGGGTCTTGGGCCAGCCTGGTGGGCTGCGGCTCCAGGGGAAGATGGGTCGTGGGTACCAGGCCCGGCCTGGCTATGTCTCTGTGACGTTTGGTAGCACACAAAGTGTTCCTCCGGTATTCGGGAGTTGCATGATCTCATAGTCATAGGAACATGTATAGTTATGGATAAAGCAATACCAACAAACTAAACGATCATTGTGCTAATCTAACGGATGGGTCAAGTCAATCACATCATTCTATAATGATGTGATCCTGTTAATCAAATGACAACTCATGTCTATGGTTAGGAAACATAACCATCATTGATTCAATGAGCTAGTCAAGTAGAGGCAAACTAGTGACACTCTGTTTGTCTATGTATTCACACATGTACTAAGTTTCCGGTTAATACAATTCTAGCATGAATAATAAACATTTATCATGATATAAGGAAATATGAATAACAAATTTATTATTTCCTCTCGGGCATATTTCCTTCAGTCTCCCACTTGCACTAGAGTCAATAATCTAGATTACATTGTAAAGATTCTAACACCCATGGAGTCTTGGTGTTGATCATGTTTTGCTCGTGAGAGAGGCTTAGTAAACGGGTCTGCAACATTCAGATCCGTATGTATCTTGCAAATCTCTATGTCTCCCTCCTTGACTTGATCGCGGATGGAATTGAAGCGTCTCTTGATGTGCTTGGTTCTCTTGTGAAATCTGGATTCCTTTGCCAAGGCAATTGCACCAGTATTGTCACAAAAGATTTTCATTGGACCCGATGCACTCGGTATGACACCTAGATTGGATATGAACTCCTTCATCCAGACTCCTTCATTTGCTGCTTCCGAAGCAGGTATGTATTCCTCTTCACACGTAGATCCTGCCACGACTCTCTGCTTGGAACTGCACCAACTGATAGCTCCACCATTCAATAAAAACACGTATCCGTTTTGTGACTTAGAGTCATCCAAATCAGTGTCAAAGCTTGCATCGACGTAACCGTTTACGACGAGCTCTTTGTCACTTCCATATACGAGAAACATATCCTTAGTCCTTTTCGGATATTTCAGGATGTTCTTGACCGCTGTCCAGTGATCCACTCCTGGATTACTTTGGTACCTCACTGCTAAACTTCTAGCAAGGCTGATACGTCTCCAACGTATCTATAATTGTTGATTGTTCCATGCTATTATATTATCAACCTTGGATGTTTTATATGCATTTATATGCTATTTTATATGATTTTTGGGACTAACCTATTAACCTAGAGCCCAGTGCCAGTTTTATGTTTTTTCCTTGTTTTTGAGTTCTACAGAAAAGGAAAATCAAATGGAGTCCAATTGACCTGAAACTTCACGGAACTTATTTTTGAACTAGAAGAAGGCCATGGAGTAAAAGAGTTGGGCCAGAAGAGTCCCGGGCTGCCCACGAGGGTGGGGGGCGCTCCCACCCCCTAGGCACGCCTCCCTACCTCGTGGACAGCTCGAAGACCCCCCCTGACTTATTCTCGATGCCAAAACCTCTTATATATACTGAAACTTCCAAAAAGAAACCTAGATCGGGAGTTCCGCTGCCGCAAGCCTCTGTAGCCACCAAAAACCAATCTAGACCCGTTCCGGCACCCTGCCGGAGGGGGGAATCCCTCTCCGGTGGCCATCTTCATCATCCCGGTGCTCTCCATGACGAGGAGGGAGTAGTTCACCCTCGGGGCTGAGGGTATGTACCAGTAGCTATGTGTTTGATCTCTCTCTCTTGTGTTCTTGATTTGGCACGATATTGAGGTATCGCGAGCTTTGTTATTACAGTTGGATCTTATGATGTTTCTCCCCCTCTACTCTCTTGTAATGGATTGAGTTTTCCCTTTGAAGTTATCTTATCGGATTGAGTCTTTAAGGATTTGAGAACACTTGATGTATGTCTTGCATGTGCTTATCTGTGGTGACAATGGGATATCACGTGATCCACTTTATGTATGTTTTGGTGATCAACGTGCATAGGGGTTGGCACACGTTTTTGTCTTGACTTTCCGGTAGAAACTTTGGGGCACTCTTTGAAGTTCTTTGTGTTGGTTGAATAGATGAATCTGAGATCGTGTGATGCATATCGTATAGTCATACCCACTGATACTTGAGGTGACATTAGGGTTTTGGTTGATTTGTGTCTTAAGGTGTTATTCTAGTACGAACTCTATAATAGATTGAACAGAAAGAATAGCTTTGTGTTATTTTACTACGGACTCTTGAATAGATCGATCAGAAAGGATAACTTTGAGGTAGTTTCATACCCTACAATAATCTCTTCGTTTGTTCTCCACTATTAGTGACTTTGGAGTGACTCTTTGTTACATGTTGAGGGATTGTTATATGATCCAATTATGTTATTATTGTTGAGAGAACTTGCACTAGTGAAAGTATGAACCCTAGGCCTTGTTTCAACGCATTGCAATACTGTTTTAACTCACTTTTATCATTAGTTACCTTGCTGTTTTTATATTTTCAGGTTAAAAAACCTATATCTACCATCCATATTGCACTTGTATCACCATCTCTTCGCCGAACTAGTGCACCTATACAATTTACCATTGTATTGGGTGTGTTGGGGACACAAGAGACTCTTTGCTATTTGGTTGCAGGGTTGTTTGAGAGAGACCATCTTCATCCTATGCCTCCCACGGATTGATAAACCTTAGGTCATCCAATTGAGGGAAATTTGCTACTGTCCTACAAACCTCTGCACTTGGAGGCCCAACAACGTCTACAAGAAGAAGGTTGTGTAGTAGACATCAAGCTCTTTTCTGGCGCCGTTGCTGGGGAGGTTAGTGCTTGAAAGTATATCTTTAGATATTGCAATCGAATCTTTTAGTTTCTTGTTTTATAACTAGTTTAGTCTATAAAAGAAAACTACAAAAAATGGAATTAAGGGTATCTCATATGCTTCATCTTTTTAATATCTTTCATGAAAATAAGGATTCCGATAATTGTGCCAAAATGCTAGAAGAAGAATGTATTAAAATGTTTGGCACTAAGCCTTTGGATGATGAGCATGATTGCAATATTGTTAGTATGAATTCTTTGAATATCCATGATGCTAATGATATTCAAAGCCACAAGCTTGGGGATGCTATGTTTGATGAAGATGATATTTTTTGTCCCCCAAGTTTTGAGGAGAAAATTTATTTTGATGATAGCATGCCTCCTATTTATGATGATTACATTGATGAAAGTGGGTTTGGAAGAGTTTCAACTTTAGGAAGTAATGATCCCACTATTTTGGAGGGTGTTGAATCTTATTGTGATAATTATGAAAGTGGGTTTGGAGAGGTCATGACTTTTGTTAATGTTAATCCCACTATTTTGGAAGAGTGTCAACTTTGCATACTTGTAGATCATGAAAAGAATGCTTTATGTGATGGTTATATTCTTGAATTCATTCATGATGCTACTGAAAATTATTATGAGAGAGGAACATGTGCTTCTATGTATCTCAATAATATCAAGTTTCCTCTCTACATGTTGAAAATCTTGAAGTTATCCTGGTTTTACCTTCCTATGCAAGTTGATTCTTGTTCCCACAAGTTGTTTGCTCACAAAATCCCTATGCATAGGAAGTGGGTTAGGCTTAAATGTGCTAGTTATATTCTCCATGATGCTCTCTTTATGTTTCAATTCTTATCTTTTATGTGAGCATCATTGAAATAATCATGCCTAGCTAGGGACGTTAAACGATAGCGCTTGTTAGCAGGCAACCCAATTTTATTTTCGTTCTTTGATTTTTGTTACTTTTTAGTAATAAATAATTCATCTAGCCTCTGTTTAGATGTGGTTTTATGTTTTAATTAGTGTTTGTGTCAAGTAGAACCTTTGGGAAGACTTGAGTGAAGTCTTTGTGATCTTGCTGTAAAAACAGAAACTTTAGCGCTCACGAGATTAGCTACCATTTTTTACTGGAGAGTGTGGTTAGGTTGATTCTTTTTGAAGATGATTAATAGACAAATTCCTCGGGTCCACCAATTTGCATCAGAATTTTTGGAGTGACAGAAGTATTCGAAACCTCCAGATTGCTACAGACTGTTCTGTTTTGACAGATTCTGTTTTCATTGTGTTGTTTGCTTATTTTGATGAATCTATGAGTAGTATCAGAGGGTATGAACCATAGAGAAGTTGGAATACAGTAGATATTACACCAATATGAATTTAGAAAGAGTTCACAATAGTACCTAAGTGGTGATTTATTTTCTTATACTAACGGAGCTTACAAGTTTTCTGTTGAGTTTTGTGTTGTGAAGTTTTCAAGTTTTGGGTAAAGATTCGATGGACTATGGAATAAGGAGTGGTAAGAGCCTAAGCTTGGGGATGCCCAAGGCACCCCAAGGTAATATTCAAGGACAACCAAGAGCCTAATCTTGGGGATGCCCCGGAAGGCATCCCCTCTTTCGTCTTCGTTCATCGGTAACTTTACTTGGAGCTATATTTTTATTCACCACATGATATGTGTTTTGCTTGGAGCGTCATTTTATTTTCTTTTGTTTTGCTTGCTGTTTTAATAATATACCAAGATCTGAAATTCTTAAATGTTAGAGAGTCTTCACATATTTTCATAATTATTTGACTACTCATTGATCTTCACTTATATCTTTCAGAGTAGTTTGTCATTCGCTCTAGTGCTTCACTTATATCCTTTTAGAGCACGGCGGTGGTTTTATTTTATAGAAATTATTGAACTCTCATGCTTCACTTATATTATTTTGAGAGTATTTAGAACAACATGGTAATTTGCTTTGGTTATGAATTTAGTCCTAATATGATGGGCATCCAAGATGGGTATAATAAAAACTTTCATATAAAGTGCATTGAATACTATGAGAAGTTTAATACTTGATAATTGTTTTGAGATATAGAGATGGTGATATTAGAGTTATGCTAGTTCAGTAGTTGTGAATTTGAGAGATACTTGTGTTAAAGTTTGTGATTCCCGTAGCATGCACGTATGGTGAACCGTTATGTGATGAAGTCGGAGCATGATTTATTTATTGATTGTCTTCCTTATGAGTGGCGGTCGGGGACGAGCGATGGTCTTTTCCTACCAATCTATCCCCCTAGGAGCATGCATGTAGTACTTTGTTTCTATAACTAATAGATTTTTGCAATAAGTATGTGAGTTCTTTATGACTAATGTTGAGTCCATGGATTATACGCACTCTCACCCTTCCACCATTGCTAGCCTCTCTAGTATCGCACAACTTTCGCCGGTACCATAAACCCACCACTTACCTTCCTCAAAACAGCCACCATACCTACCTATTATGGCATTTCCATAGCCATTCCAAGATATATTGCCATGCAACTTTCCATCATTCCGTTATTATGACACGCTTCATCATTGTCATAGTGCTTGCATGATCATGTAGTTGACATCGTATTTATGGCAAAGCCGCCGCTCATAATTCTTCATACATGTCACTCATGCATAATTGCACATCCCGGTACACCGCCGGAGGCATTGACATAGAGTCATATTTTGTTCTAAGTATCGAGTTGTAATTCTTGAGTTTTAAGTAAATAAAAGTGTGATGATCATCATTATTAGAGCATTGTCCCAGTGAGGAAAGGATGATGGAGGCTATGATTCCCCCACAAGTCGGGATGAGACTCCAGATGAAAAAAAGAAGAGAAAAAGGAGGCCATAAAAAAGTAGAAGGCCAAAAAGAACAAACAAATGAGAAAAAGAGAGAAGGGGCAATGCTACTATCCTTTTGCCACACTTGTGCTTCAAAGTCGCACCATGATCTTCATGATAGAGAGTCTCCTATGTTGTCACTTTCATATACTAGTGGGAATCTTTCATTATAGAACTTGGCTTGTATATTCCAATGATGGGCTTCCTCAAAATGCCCTAGGTCTTCGTGAGCAAGTGAGTTGGATGCACACCCACTTAGTTTCTTTTTGAGCTTTCATACACTTATAGCTCTAGTACATCCGTTGCATGGCAATCCCTACTCACTCACATTAATATCTATTGATGGGCATCTCCATAGCCCGTTGATACACCCAGTTTATGTGAGACTATCTCCTCCATTTTGTCTTCTCCACAACCACCATTCTATTCCACCTATAGTGCTATATCCATGGCTCATGCTCATGTATTGCGTGAAGATTGAAAATGTTTGAGAACATCAAAAGTATGAAACAATTGCTTGGCTTGTCATCGGGGTTGTGCATGATTTAAATATTTTGTGTGATGAAGATAGAGCATAGCCAGACTATATGATTTTGTAGGGATAGCTTTCTTTGGCCATGTTATTTTGAGAAGACATAATTGCTTGGTTAGTATGCTTGAAGTATTATTATTTTTATGTCAATATTAAACTTTTGTCTTGAATCTTATGGATCTGAATATTCTTGCCACAATAAAGAGAATTACATTGATAAATATGTTAGGTAGCATTCCACATCAAAAATTCTGTTTTTATCATTTACCTACTCGAGGACGAGCAGGAATTAAGCTTGGGGATGCTTGATACGTCTCTAACGTATCTGTAATTTTTGATTGTTCCATGTTATTATATTATCAACCTTGGATGTTTTATATGCATTTATATGCTATTTTATATGATTTTTGGGACTAACCTATTAACCTAGAGCCCAGTGCCAGTTTCTGTTTTTCCTTGTTTTTGAGTTTCACAGAAAAGGAAAATCAAACGGAGTCTAATTGACCTGAAACTTCACGGAACTTATTTTTGGACCAGAAGAAGGCCATGGAGTAAAATAGTTGGGCCAGAAGAGTCTCGGGCTGCCCACCAGGGTGGGGGGCGCGCCCACCCCCCTGGGCACGCCTCCCTACCTCGTGGGAAGCTCGGAGACCCCCTGACTTGTTCTCGACGCCAAAACCTCTTATATATACTTAAAATTCCAGAAAGAAACCTAGATCGGGAGTTTCGCCGCCGCAAGCCTCTGTAACCACCAAAAACCAATCTAGACCTATTCCAGCACCCTGCCGGAGGGGGGAATTCCTCTCTGGTGGCCATCTTCATCATCGCGGCGCTCTCCATGACGAGGAGGGAGTAGTTCACCCTCGGGGCTGAGGGTATGTACCAGTAGCTATGTGTTTGATCTCTCTCTCTCTCTCGTGTTCTTGATTTGGCACGATCTTGATGTATCGCGAGCGTTGCTATTATAGTCGGATCTTATGATGTTTCTCCCCCTCTACTCTCTTGTAATGGATTGAGTTTTCCCTTTGAAGTTATCTTATCGGATTGAGTCTTTAAGGATTTGAGAACACTTGATGTATGTCTTGCATGTGCTTATCTGTGGTGACAATGGGATATCACGTGATCCACTTTATGTATGTTTTGGTGATCAACTTGCGAATTCCATGACCTCGTGAACTTATGCATAGGGGTTGGCACACGTTTTCGTCTTGACTTTCCGGTAGAAACTTTGGGGCACTCTTTGAAGTTCTTTGTGTTGGTTGAATAGATGAATCTGAGATCGTGTGATGCATATCGTATAGTTATACCCACCGATACTTGAGGTGACATTGGAGTATCTAGGTGACATTAGGGTTTTTGTTGATTTGTGTCTTAAGGTGTTATTCTAGTATGAACTCTATGATAGATTGAACGTAAAGAATAGCTTCATGTTATTTTACTACGGACTCTTGAATAGATCGATCAGAAAGGATAACTTTGAGGTGGTTTCGTACCCTACAATAATCTCTTCGTTTGTTCTCTGCTATTAGTGACTTTGGAGTGACTCTTTGTTGCATGTTGAGGGATTGTTATATGATCCAATTATGTTATTATTGTTGAGAGAACTTGCACTAGTGAAAGTATGAACCCTAGGCCTTGTTTCAACGCATTGCAATACTGTTTTCGCTCACTTTTATCATTAGTTACCTTGCTGTTTTTATATTTTCAGATTAAAAAAACCTATATCTACCATCCATATTGCACTTGTATCACCATCTCTTCGCCGAACTAGTGCACCTATACAATTTACCATTGTATTGGGTGTATTGGGGACACAAGAGACTCTTTGCTATTTGGTTGCAGGGGTGTTTGAGAGAGACCATCTTCATCCTATGCCTCCCATGGATTGATAAACCTTAGGTCATCCGCTTGAGGGAAATTTGCTACTGTCCTACAAACCTCTGCACTTGGAGGCCCAACAACGTCTACAAGAAGAAGGTTGTGTAGTAGACATCAAAGGCATACATCAAGTCTGGTACACAGCATTGCATACATGATAGATCCTATGGCTGAAGCATAGGGAACACCTTTCATTTTCTCTCTATCTTCTGCAGTGGTCGGGCATTGAGTCTGACTCAACTTCACACCTTGTAATACAGGCAAGAACCCTTTCTTTGCCTGATCCATTTTGAACTTCTTCAAAACTTTATCAAGGTATGTTCTTTGTGAAAGTCCAATCAAGCGCCTTGATCTATCTCTATAGATATTGATGCCCAATATATAAGCAGCTTCACCGAGGTCTTTCATTAAAAAATTCTTATTCAAGTATCCTTTTATGCTATTCAGAAATTCAGTATCATTTCCGATCAACAATATGTCATCTACATATAATATCAGACGGAGCTCCCACTCACTTTGTTGTAAATACAGGCTTCTCCAAAAGTCTGTACAAAATCATATGCTTTGATCACACTATCAAAGCGTATATTCCAACTCCGAGAGGCTTGCACCAGTCCATAAATGGATCGCTGGAGCTTGCACACTTTGTTAGCACCTTTTGGATCGACAAAACCTTCTGGTTGCATCATATACAACTCTTCTTTAAGGTATCCATTAAGGAATGCAGTTTTGACATCCATTTGCCAAATTTCATAATCATAAAATGCAGCAATTGCTAACATGATTCGGACGGACTTAAGCATCGCTAGGGTGAGAAGGTCTCATCGTAGTCAACTCCTTGAACTTGTCAAAAACCTTTTGCAACAAGTCGAGCTTTGTAGACAGTAACATTACCGTCAGCGTCAGTCTTCTTCTTGAAGATCCATTTATTCTCTATGGCCTGCCGATCATTGGGCAAGTAAACCAAAGTCCATACTTTGTTCTCATACATGGATCCCATCTCAGATTTCATGGCCTCAAGCCATTTTGCGGAATCTGGGCTCATCATCGCTTCCTCATAGCTCGTAGGTTCGTCATGGTCAAGTAACATGACTTCCAGAACAGGATTACTGTGCCACTCTTGTCGTGGAATTGTCACGGCAGATGTCCTTAGTGTGAGGACTTAGTCGCGAGGCCAACGCATCTATGTGGTAGCTTGAGAGGGGTTGAGAGGAATCGAGAGACGCAACACAAGACAAGGGTTTAGACAGCTTCGGGCCCCGGGAAACATCATCCGGTAATAACCCTACATGCTGTTTGAGGCTAGATCTCATTATCATCACGAGGGAGTCGCCGTAAACCGGCTCTCCTCTAGTTGTGTCTAGCCCTAGAGATTGTTTCTTTCTCCTCCCCCTTTGAGGAGCCCTGCCCCTCCTTATATATGTTGAAGGGGCGGGTTACATGTGGAGTCCAACTCGGACTTTAACTTAAACTATTTTGACTTCCCTTCCTGGGCTTCTTAACGTCTACCGGTTTAACATTGTCTGCCGGTTTAACATTGTCTGCCGGTTTAACACCAGCCGGTTTACCGTCTATCTTAGCCATCTGTCTTGACTCTCTGTCTTAACTCTCCGCCGGTTTACCATCCGCCGGTTTACCAAGTCCCAGCCGGTTTACAACTCCAACCGGGTCATACCGCGGGGTATATCCCCGACATTAGCCCCCGGTTTAATTTGGATTTATCCATGTTAAACTGATCTTGATTATCCTTAAGTCCTTGTCACTTCCTTCTTCTATAAAATCCGAGTCAATAGACCAGCTTCATAATCAATTTGCTGACATCGGTTTGTCATAGTGAAATATTATGAAGAATAACTTCTTTGACTTCAGCTCCCAATGCTTAACAAAAATATTGGCCTTTGAAATACTCATTTGATCTTCAGCCGGTTTAAGAATGTAGAACTGGCCGGTTTGAGAATGTAGAACTGTGCCGGTTTAAGACTTGAACTCGCCGGTTTATCATTGCCGGTTTACAAATATTGATGGCACCAGGTCATAATTGTAGTTAGCATGAAGCTTGAAAATATACCTCTTATATGCCTATCACTTGTAGCCCCCAAGTCTTAAGAAGGTAGCATAGCAACAGCTTAAGACTTGCTTCAATATGAATATCACAATCTTGAAGAAATCCAGGTTGTTCATCAATCACTAGTCAGAATTGAGTACATATGTAGCCCCCAAGTGCCGGGTTGTCATGCTTGCAGCAACCTGGGACTTGAAATTGCCTTATTCTCATAAAAACCTCAACCAGTGTAGCCCCCAAGGGCCGGGTCATTATGCAATAATGACCAGGGACTTTGTAAATATAATCTTGTAAACTTTGATCATCAGCGTGTAGCCCCCAAGGGCCGGCTCAATAAGATAATATTGAGCTGGGACTTGATATATTCTTTAATGAAAATAACATCATATGATGTAACCCCCATCATGGGGCTTGAACCCACGTCCACAAGGTTGAGAGCTTTGTGCTTTACCAACTGAGCAATGGACCCTTCAATGTAATGGATAAAAAGCTTTGTACCTTGAATAGTTGACAGGAGCAATTGGTAGCCTCCAAGGGCCGGCTCATTATAATGTGATGAGTCGGGTCTTCAATAAGGTGAGCAAACAATGACTTTGCATTAGCCCCCAAGTGTCATGGTGCATGCTTGCAGCGACATGAGACTTGCATATTTGATGTAATCTCAACTTCAATAATGTAGCCCCCAAGTGCCGAGTCGTAAGCCTGCAGCAACTCGGGACTATTCCTTCAATCATATCCATTGATAATATGATAGCCATTACGCTAAAGCGACTTTGAAAACCTTAATCATAATACGGGTTATTGATAACCATAATAAAAATCCAGCCATGTTGGCTATTAAAGATTTGAATAATATACCCAATCATTTATAAGCGCATGATTCCAATGGCGCAATCCAAATATATACTGGCGACTGATAGTCCAAAGCTAGGTCGGGTTAATAAACACCGGATTATAAGTGATTATGCACTGACAACTTGTAGTTGAAAGTCGAGCCAGGTTAAAGAACACCGGGTTAATTTGATGACTGATAGTCATGCCGGGTCGAGAGACGCCGGTTCAACATAAAATTTATCAAAAGAGAAAAATCTTGACAAAGGCAAATAAAAACGTGTAGTCGAGGCTTTTCAAGGGCTGCCAGGCCCAAATTCGAGGCTTTTCATGGGCTGCCAGGCTGCTGACTTAAACCATTTTGCAAAGCCTTTTAAGATGGGCCTCCAACTAACCAATCGTCGTTTTAACTTTGACAAGTTCAGGGTCTGTATAAGATTGACTTGTCAAACGTTCAGCGAGTCATGCCAGGATTACCTGGATAGGAGTGGCTTACTTGATGAAGGCAGGTTAACCCGGGGTTTTAGGTGAATACACCAGGCTTCCAAGCCGTGGCTTGATAGCCAATTACAAGGGTCCTTTCAAACTCCTTGTTGCTTTGCACAAAGAGCCCCCAAGTAACTTTGTGAGTTGTGCTCAATGGGTGTCTATGTTTGAGTTGGTGCTTTTTGCAACACTCTCTTTGATCCCTAACTGATTTCCCTGGTGGCCTTACGCCGATCAAGAGGTGTAGCTATGGTTTGAATACGACCAAGCCCCCAAGTGATCAATAATATGATAAGCCAATAAGGCAGGATACCCATGTTTGAACCGCGCATCATGGCAACAAGTCCTCTTTGGCAACCTTTAACTTTTTGCAAGAGATAAATTCTTCTTGAACCGGGATTTTGAACTGGATATTGAGAGCTTCAAAGCTTTATGGGGGACATCTTTCACTTGAACCGGATTTTAAACCGGAATCTTCATTTTCAGCCAGAAATTTTCTGACGGCCTTTAAATTAATATAATAGTAGCCTCCGGGATCGGGTTATCTTTCCCTTCAACATCCTGGGGCACTTGAATTTGCTGAAACTGGCAAGACTTGCTGAGTCATATCATTGTAGCCCCCGAGTCTTAAGATGACTCAAGGAGTTGTCTTGAGATTCTCCGTATTCGACCACAGCAGAAGGTATGTATCATCGGTGTTGATAACGTAATGTGAATCCACCGAAGGTTGAGGTGACTGCGGCGGGTTATAAATGATCCCGTATGAGCCGTGTCAGCAACTCGGCCAATGGTTCCTTTCAACTGGCGATTTGAAGTTTAACCAAACTTTAGTGGCGGCGACTTGTGCACCTGCCCATTGAGTTATCCAGTGCAGATGGCGGTTGATAGTATATGATAAATTGCCTCCATTTTGTTGAAAGAAAAACTGGGCTACCCAAGCTGTGACTTGGTCATACTCAAAAAACAGCTCGTGCAGACAGGTGCGGCCCGGTATGTTGATGTAGACTAGGCCTCGGGGCGGCGATTTACGCACGTCCATTGATAACAAACAGACATGATCCCAGCAAGCCGATGTGGACCAGTCCACAAGGGTAGCAGCTTGTGTGCATCCATTCACCATGTGATATGTCCCGGATTATCAGCAAGCGGGATATTATCAACCCGTGCTCCGTATCCATGGTATAAACCACATTTGTAATGAATAATGGCCCTGTATATAAAGTATACAAATCAAAGTAATTTGTCCTTTAATAGAAATAATATATGTTAGTAAAATAAATTTGGATGGATATCACCTTTTTAAGCTTCGGGTTAATCTCTTCATCAAAATCTAAATTCGTTGCGTTCCTGAAGCCCCTGAAGCAGGGCCGGCCGGTTTGTCTCACGGTAGTATAAGAAGCCTAGTGAACAAAGGACCGGCTCAAGGCATGACGGGTTGACGAAGCAAGGCCCGGGCCGCTCGGTCGGGTTATCCGAGCGCCACAGCACACGACCACGAGCAGAGGGGTAACAGCTCGGCCACGGCAGCAGCGTCTCAGAGCTTGTTGAAACGGCAGCGGAGAAGGCGGCACGCGTGACTCGAAATCCAAGGCAGAGGAGCAGGAGCCAGCCCTCAGAGCAACACCGCGGCGCAGCCAAGCTGGAAGTAGGACAGGCAGAACCCGGCGGGGCCAGGCCGCAAGCGCCTGAGGCCGGGCGACTGCCGAAAGCAGGCTACAAACCAGGCGGAGGGGCGCGGCGGCTCGGGTGTGAAGCGCGCTCATCGCAGTGCAGAAGCTGGGCAACGGTAACGGTGGTTCACGACTCGGAAGTGTTGGCCTCCCCCACGGCAGACGGTGGAGATGAGCAGAGGGGTGTTGGCTTCGACATGGGACTGAACTTCAAAATCGGCGCCTTAGCACGGGCGGACTGGTGCGCAGAGCGGCTCAACATAGGCCTTATGGCGGCTTGGCGATGCCGCGTGCGGAGGCAGCAGCTCGCAGCAGGAACTGTGGCTCGTGACCGCAAAGGAGATTCAAGGGTGAGGCGAGCGTCACGGAGGTGAGGTGGTGGCTCGGCGGAGGCCAAGCGAGGGCCGGTGCGAGCTAGACATGGACGGCGCCACAGCGGATTCTGGTGAGCAGAAGCATGTCGACTAGTGGCTCGAGGTCGAGTGGCTTAATCCGGCCATGAACAAGGCGACAGCAATCTGATATGGCAACTTGGCGACACAATAGACTCAGAACGCAATCCGACCATGGCAGAAGACGCGGCGACAGAGGCGCTGGTAGGCGGCGACTCAACGAACCACGATGGCTTGAGGTAGATGCGGCCGGAGGAACATTGCAACGGCCGGACTGGCGCAGCAGAAAACCGAGCGCGGAGGCTGGCAAGGGCGGCTTAACGCCACAGGAGCGATGTCTATGCAGGGCGGTTCAGCAGAAACAGAGGCCGCGCGCTTGGCGGTTTGACCGGGGCGGTTCAGCAGCGCACAGCCGAGGCAGGCCGGTGGTGGAGATTGTGCAGGGTTGATTTAGAAGTGACTCGGCGTGCGTCCCGATAGCGAGACGGAGATAGGTCAGCCCGGAGCGGAGACTTGACAAGGCGGTGGCCCGGCAACTCGCGGGAGCAGCCCAGGTAGGCCACGGCGAGCACTCGAAAAGGAACAACAGTTTTGGCGATTTGACACCGCCGAGGGCCGTGGCGGTGACGCTGCTGTGGTTGTAGTTGAAGCGGCGACTCGGCCACCGCGGCCCAAAAGGCAAGACGCGACCGGCGACGGAGGCAATACAGGTAGCGGTTGAAAACAGGGAGTGGTCAGGGCAAGGCCGCAGACGTCGAGGTCTTCGAGGAGACCCCCGATTGAAGAGAAGCACCGTGGCCACTGCTGGCCTGGCGCAGCCGGTTTGAGGTGCGGAGACGGCCGGGCGGAGTCGACTCAATTGCAAGAGGAAGGCTGGTTTGCAGGTGCTCGGAGGCGGACTGTATTGGGTGTGGCACAGTTCAGATAGCAGCATGCGGCGACTTGGAGGCTCCAGGCGGAACGGCGGCTCATCGGCAGGATGCTAGTAACCCGGAGCGAACAGAAACAGCGCCCGGCAGAACCAATCCAGCCACTCCTCGAGGATGAGTCAAAACGGAGCGGCAACTCATGGGCGGGGTACCAGCGATCCGGAGCGAACAGGGCGGACTCGGAAACTTCTCACAAGCGGCGACTTGGCGACAGTAGTAAACCACGGTAGAGGCGAGGTGAGTTAGACAGGCGGACTTGCCTCTTCTTCGGGTTACACCTCGGTGACTCAGATTTAGGGCGCAGGCGACTCGGGATGAGTCGAGGCGGGCTGACTTGGAGTCAGCTTAGTGGTGTGGTGACCAGTGACACTTGGCGTTAAAAACGGGGTGACCTGGCGCGGCGGGTTGGTGAGCCGCGTCCGGTTTAACAGTTTGAGTATTTCACGACCCACTTGAAGAAACAGAGGGATTTTGTGGGCGATGCGAAGCACGCGTGACCCGGCCAGTCCAAGGCAGAGATGGTACAGAGAGGAGCACGGAAAACGTCGTTGGCTGATGGCTGGTTTCTCGGAGTTGGCGACTCAGAAAGGCCAGCGTCCCGCAGACAAGGCCACGGCAGCAGAAGATATCGTGGCGGTTCAACAGAAGGTGACCCAGACGCAGAATCGAAGGTGGAGGAAGTTTGTAACTGATTTTTCCATCCTGCTCCGTGTATCTTGATGTATAACACCTTTGTACTATTTATCGGTTTGATAGATATAGAAGCAGCATGATCCTGACGTGGCTTCGGGACTTGATCCATCGCAAATAAACAACCGATGTCTTGGCTGTAGTAAAAAATACTCTTGTTGACCTCGGCGATTTGTCCCCCGTATCAACTGATTTCGGCGAGACTCCGACCTGCAGCGTCAATGCAAACTAACCCGGCCTCGACGGATCATCTCATCGTGTGTGCTGGCGCATAAACGCAACTTTAATTTTCTCTTGATGTCACTTTGATTGCTCGTCGATGACGTTATCTTGTGCGCCGGTTCTTTTCCATCCGGCACTTCGCGAATTTTTTGATCCCTAAAGAAATCCCTCCAAGAACTCAACACCGTCGTGCACGGGCCCCACGGTGGGCACCAACTGTCGTGGAATTGTCACGGCAGATGTCCTTAGTGTGAGGACTTAGTCGCGAGGCCAACGCATCTATGTGGTATCTTGAGAGGGGTTGAGCGGAATCGAGAGACGCAACACAAGACAAGGGTTTAGACAGCTTCAGGCCCCGGGAAACATCAGCCGGTAACAACCCTACATGTTGTTTGAGGCTAGATCTCATTATCATCACGAGGGAGTCGACGTAAACCGGCTCTCCTCTAGTTGTGTCTAGCCCTAGAGATTGTTTCTTTCTCCTCCCCCTTTGAGGAGCCCTGCCCCTCCTTATATATGTTGAAGGGGCGGGTTACATGTGGAGTCCAACTCGGACTTTAACTTAAACTATTTGACTTCCCTTCCTGGGCTTCTTAACGTCTTCCAGTTCAACATTGTCTGCCGGTTTAACACCAGCCAGTTTACCGTCTGTCTTAGCCATCTGTCTTGACTCTCTGTCTTAACTCTCCGCCGGTTTACCATCCGTCGGTTTACCAAGTCCCAGCCGGTTTACAACTCCAGCCGGGTCATACCGCGGGGTATATCCCCGACAACTCTGGTGCGGATCTTACTCTAGTTGACCTACAAGGTTCGATAGTAACTTGATCAGAAGTTTCATGATCATCATCATTAGCTTCCTCACTTACTGGTGTAGGCATCACTGGAACTGATTTCAGTGATGAACTACTTTCCTATAAGGGAGAAGGTACAATTACCTCGTCAAGTTCTACTTTCCTCCCACTCACTTCTTTCAAGAGAAACTCCTTCTCTAGAAAGGATCCATTCTTAGCAACAAATATCTTGCCTTCGGATCTGTGATAGAAGGTGTACCCAACAGTCTCCTTTGGGTATCCTATGAAGACACATTTCTCCGATTTGGGTTCGAGCTTATCAGGTTGAATCTTTTTCACATAAGCATCGCAGCCCCAAACTTTAAGAAACGACAACTTGGGTTTCTTGCCAAACCACAGTTCATAAGGTGTCGTCTCGACGGATTTAGATGGTGCCCTATTTAACGTGAATGCAGCTGTCTCTAAAGCGCAACCCCAAAACGATAGCGGTAAATCAGTGAGAGACATCATAGATTGCACCATATCTAGTAAAGTATGATTACGACGTTCGGACACACCATTATGCTGTGGTGTTCCAGGTCGCGTGAGTTGTGAAACTATTTCACATTGTTTCAAATGAAGTCCAAACTCATAACTCAAATATTCACCTCCACGATCAGATCATAGAAACTTGATTTTCTTTTTACGATGATTTTCCACGTCACTCTGAAACTCTTTGAACTTTTCAAATGTTTCAGACTTATGTTTCATCAAGTAGATATACCCATATCTGCTCAAATCATCTATGAAGGTTAGAAAATAACGATATTTGCCACGAGCTTCAATGTTCATTGGACCACATACATCAGTATGTATGATTTCCAATAACTCTATTGCTCGCTCCATTGTTCCGGAGAACGGAGTTTTAGACATCTTGCCCATGAGACATGGTTCGCATGTACCAAGTGATTCATAATCAAGTTATTCCAGAAGTCCACCAGAATGGAGTTTCTTCATGCGCTTTACACCAATATGACCTAAACGACAGTGCCACAAATAAGTTGCACTATCACTATCAACTCTGCATCTTTTGGCTTCAATACTATGAACATGTGTATCACTACTATCAAGATTTAGTAAAAATAGACCACTCATCAAGGGTGCATGACCATAAAAGATATTACTCATATAAATAGAACAACCATTATTCTCTGATTTAAATGAATAATCGTCTCGCATTAAACAAGATCCAGATATAATGTTCATGCTCAACGCTGGCACCAAATAACAATTATTCAGGTCTAAAACTAATCCCGAAGGTAGATGTAGAGGTAGTGTGCCCGCGATGATCACATCGACTTTGGAAACATTTCCCATCGTCACCTCGTCCTTAGCTAATGTTCGCTTAATCCGTAGCCCCTGTTTCGAGTTGCAAATGTTAGCAACTGAACCAGTTGAAAGGATCGGTATGGTTGACTAGAGGGGGGTGAATAGGCAACTAACAATTTTTAGCTTTTCTTTAACAATTTAAACTTTGCATCAAAGTAGGTTGTCTAGATATGCAACTAGGTGAGCAACCTATATGATGCAACAAGGATAGGAACGCAAGCAAGCAAGATATATGAAACAAATAAGCTAGCACAAGTAAAGGCACGAGATAACCAAGAGTGGAGACGGTGGAGACGAGGATGTGTTGCCGAAGTTCCTTCCCTTTGAGAGGAAGTACGTCTCCGTTGGAGTGGTGTGGAGGCACAATGCTCCCCAAGAAGCCACTAGGGCCACCATATTATCCTCACGCCCTCACACAATGCGAGATGCCGTGATTCCACTATTGGTGCCCTTGGAGGCGGCGACCTAGCCTTTACAAACTAGGTTGGGGCAATCTCCACGACTCAATTGGAGGCTCCCAACGATACCACGAAGCTTCACCACAATGGACTATGGCTTCGCGGTGACCTCAACCGTCTAGGATGCTCAAACACCCAAGAGTAACAAGATCCGCAAGGGATTAGTGGGGGGAATCAAATATCTCTTGGTGGAAGTGTAGATCGAGGCCTTCTCAACCACTCCCGAGCAAATCAACAAGTTTGGTCGGCTAGGGAGGGAGATCGGGCGAAAATGGAGCTTAGAGCAATAATGGAGCTTGGGGGTGGAAGAGGTAAGTCAACGGGGAAGAAGGGGACCCCTTATATAGTGTGGGAAAAGGATCCAACCGTTACCCACCAACCAGCTCGCGGCCAGCGGTACAACCACGCCTGGCCAGCGGTACTACCTCAAGGCCGCGCGGTACTACTGCTTGCAACCAAGCGGTACTACCGCACGGCCGTGCGGTACTACCATACCGACCCATGGTACTGCCACAACCCTAGCAACAGAAAAGATAAACAGACGCGCAGGAGCTGGGGGCGGTACTTCCGCATGCGCGGTACTACTGCGCCCCCCCCCCATGCGGTACTATCGCAAGGCAAACACCCCAGCCAGGGGGAAGGGAACTTCCGTGCCTACTTCCGCAAAGAAACGGAAGTAGCAAAAACCCGGCATAGTAGTACTGCCGAGGGGCGGTACTACTGCCTGACTGCATAGCGCGGTACTACCGCTCGGCGAAAGCGATACTACCGCGGTAGGTGCGGATGTAAAAAATTACATCCACCCCTACTACCGCAAAGGGGCGGCACTAGCCTGGTGGGCAGCAGTAGTGCGGCTCCAGGGGAGCGGTACTACCGTGGGCACTTGCGGTACTACCGCGCCACCGCGCGGTACTACCGTGGATGCCTACGGTACTACCGTTTTCCTGGGAGCAGTACTACCGCGACCAACCACAGCAGCCAGACAAGGGAGGCAAGTAAATGGAGGAAGCTCCAAGGAAAAAGGAGGGGACAAGAAGGAGACGTGTACGTGATGATTCCACCCAAACCTTTCCAACGCGGACCCCCTCTTAATAGTACGGCTTTCCTACGACTCAAATCCACCAAAAAGAAACGTAGAAAAGACGCCGTCTTCATCAGTCTTCGAGGGGCACCCAATCGTCTTGTGCCTAGCAATGAAGTGTCTGGAATACTCAAGGCACACGATTAGTCCGCAAATGCGTTGTCATCAATCACCAAAACACTTAGGGATAAATATGCCCTTACACCAATATCAAATACCCAGGCACTACTGCGAGCATTAGTAAGGTACACATCAATAACATGTATATCAAATATGCCTTTCACTTTGCCATCCTTCTTCTCCGCCAAATACTTGGGGCAGTTCCACTTCCAGTGACCAGTTCATTTGCAGTAGAAGCACTCAGTCTCAGGCTTAGGTCCAGACTTGGGTTTGTTCACTTGGGCAGCAAGCATTGTTCACTTGGGCAGCAACGGGCTTGTTGTTCTTCTTGAAGTTCCCCTTCTTCCCTTTACCCTTTTTCTTGAAACTGGTGGTCTTATTGACCATCAACACTTGATGCTCCTTCTTGATTTCTACCTCTGCAGCCTTTAGCATTGTGAAGAGATCATGAATCGTCTTATCCATCCCTTGCATATTATAGTTCATCACGAAGCTCTTGTAGCTTGGTGGCAGTGATTGAAGAACTCTGTCGATGACACTATCATCAGGAAGATTAACTCCTAGCTGAGTCAAGTGGTTGTGGTACCCAGACATTCTGAGTATATGCTCGCTGACAGAACTATTCTCCTCCATCTTGCAGTTGTAGAACTTATTGGAGACTTCATATCTCTCAATCCGGGCATTTGCTTGAAATATTAACTTCAACTCCGGAAACATCTCATACGCTCCATGACGTTCAAAACGTCGTTGAAGTCCCGGTTCTAAGCCGTAAAGCATGGCACGCTGAACTATCGAGTAGTCATCAGCTTTGCTCTGCCAGGTGTTCATAACATCTGGCGTTGCTCCTGCAGCGAGTTTGTCACCTAGCGGTGCTTCCAGGTCATAATTCTTCTATGCAACAATGAGGATAATCCTCAAGTTATGGACCCAGTCCGTGTAGTTGCTACCATCATCTTTCAACTTAGCTTTCTCTAGGAACACATTAAAATTCAACGGAACAATAGCACGGGCCATCTATCTACAACAACATAGACATGCAAAATACTATCAGGTACTAAGTTCATGATAAATTAAAGTTCAATTAATCGAATTACTTAAGAACTCCCACTTATATAGACACCTCTCTAATCATCTAAGCGATCACGTGATCCATATCAACTAAACCATGTCCGATCATCACGTGAGATGGAGTAGTTTTCAATGGTGAACATCACTATGTTGATCATATCTACTATATGATTCACGCTCGACCTTTCGGTCTCCAGTGTCCCGAGGCCATATCTGCATATGCTAGGCTCGTCAAGTTTAACCCGAGTATTTCGCGTGTGCAAAACTGGCTTGCACCCGTTGTATGTGAACGTAGAGCTTATCACACCCGATCATCACGTGGTGTCTTGGCACGACGAACTGTAGCAACGGTGCATACTCAGGGAGAACACTTATACCTTGAAATTTAGTGAGAGATCATCTTATAATGCTACCGCCGAACTAAGCAAAATAAGATGCATAAAGGATAAACATCACATTCAATCAATATAAGTGATATGATATGGCCATCATCATCTTGTGCCTTTGATCTCCATCTCCAAAGCACCGTCATGATCACCATCGTCACCGTCTTGACACCTTGATCTCCATCGAAGCATCGTTGTCGTCTCACCAACTATTGCTTCTACGACTATCGCTACCACTTAGTGATAAAGTAAAGCAATTACATGACGATTGCATTTCATACAATAAAGCGATAACCATATGGCTCCTGCCAGTTGCCGATAACTATGTTACAAAACATGATCATCTCATACAATAAAATTTAGCATCATGTCTTGACCATATCACATCACAACATGCCCTGCAAAAACAAGTTAGACATCCTCTACTTTGTTGTTGCAAGTTTTACGTGGCTGCTACGGGCCGAGCAAGAACCGTTCTTACCTACGCATCAAAAACCACGACGCGGTATAGTGATTGCTTTTTGATCTTCAGAAAGAACCTTGTTCATTGAATCTGATTCAACTAAAGTTGGAGAAACAGACACCCACTAGCCACCTGTGTGCAAAGCACGTCGGTAGAACTAGTCTCGCTTAAGCGTACGCGTAATGTCGGTCTGGGATGCTTCATCCAACAATGCCACTGAATCAAGAATCAACTAGTGGCGGCAAGCAATATGTATATACCCACGCCCAGAACTCCTTTGTGTTCTACTCGTGCATATAACATCTCCGCATAAACATGGCTCGGATGCCACTGTTGGGGAACGCAATAATTTCAAAAAAATTCCTACGCACACGCAAGATCATGGTGATGCAGAGCAACGAGAGGGGAGAGTATCATCTACGTACCCTCGTAGACCGTAAGCGGGAGCATTAGGACAACGCGGTTGATGTAGTCGTACGTCTTCATGATCGACCGATCTAGTACCGAAGATACGGCACCTCCGTGATCTGCACACGTTCAGCTCGGTGACGTCCCGCGAACTCACGATCCAGTAAAGCTTCGAGGAAGAGCTTCGTCAGCACGACGGCGTGATGACGGTGATGATGTTGCTACCGGAACAGGGCTTCGCCTAAGCACCGCTATGATATTACCGAGGTGGATTATGGTGGAGGGGGGCACCGCACACGGCTAAAGATCAATGATCAACTTGTGTGTATATGGGGTGCCCCCTCCCCCGTATATAAAGGAGTGGAGGAGGGGGAGGGGGTGGCCTCTCTAGGCACGCCCCAAGGGAGTCCTACTCCCACCGGGAGTAGGATTCCCCTTCCCTTTGTTGGTTCTAGGAGAGAAGGAAGGAGGAGGGAGAAGGAAGAAAAAAGGGGGGCCCTCCCAATTCGGATTGGGCTTGGGGGGGTGCCCCCTCCTTTGCTTCTTTTCCCTCTCTTCCACTAAGGCCCAATAAGGCCCATATACCTCCCGGGGGTTCCGGTAACCTCTCGGTGCACCGGTATACTCCCGATTTCACCCGGAACCATTTCGATGTCCAAACATAGGCTTCCAATATATCGATCTTTACGTCTCGACCATTTTGAGACTCATCGTCATGTCCTTGATCAAATCCGGGACTCCGAACTACCTTCGGTACATCAAAACACATAAACTCGTAATATCGATCGTCACCGAACATTAAGCGTGCGGACCCTACGGGTTCGAGAACTATGTAGACATGGCCAAGACATGACTCTGGTCAATAACCAATAGCGGAACCTGGATGCTCATATTGGTTCCTACATATTTGACGAATATCTTTATCGGTCAAACCGCATAACGATATACGTTGTTCCCTTTGTCATCGGTATGTTA
Organism: Triticum urartu; assembly: GCF_003073215.2. NCBI lineage: Eukaryota > Viridiplantae > Streptophyta > Magnoliopsida > Poales > Poaceae > Triticum > Triticum urartu. Next base: position 332,867,094 of record NC_053026.1, read on the forward strand.
CTTGTCCGAGATTCGATCGTCGGTATCTCAATACCTAGTTCAAACTCGTTACCGACAAGTCTCTTTTACTCGTTCCATAATGCTACATCCCGTAACTAACTCATTAGCTACATTGCTTGCAAGGCTTATAGTGATGTACATTACCGAGAGGGCCCATAGATACCTCTCTGACAATCGGAGTGACAAATCCTAATCTTGATCCATGCCAACTCAACAAACACCATCGGAGACACCTGTAGAGCACCTTTATAATCACCCAGTTACGTTGTGACGTTTGGTAGCACACAAAGTGTTCCTCCGGTATTCGGGAGTTGCATGATCTCATAGTCATAGGAACATGTATAGTTATGGAGAAAGCAATAGCAACAAACTAAACGATCATCGTGCTAAGCTAACGGATGGGTCAAGTCAATCACATCATTCTCTAATGACGTGATCCCATTAATCAAATGACAACTCATGTCTATGGTTAGGAAACATAACCATCATTGATTCAATGAGCTAGTCAAGTAGAGGCAAACTAGTGACACTCTGTTTGTCTATGTATTCACACATGTACTAAGTTTCCGGTTAATATAATTCTAGCATGAATAATAAACATTTATTATGATATAAGGAAATACAAATAACAACTTTATTATTACCTCTAGGGCATATTTCCTTCACTAGTTGTGGCCTTGGGCCATGCTGACAACCTAGAGTTGGGCACTGGTCTACCCCGCCGTTGCTGTCGTTCCCGCTGAGTGTGGTCTCGCGTCGTCTGGCCTGCGAGGCTTCAGATTAATGGCAGCGGTCCTAGGGTTCCACTCACGTCAAGACGAAGATCTGCCTGACACCTGTCCTCCTGATCTGGCTGGAGTGTCGGGTTTCGGAAGGCTCCGCTAGCGAACTCCCATGGGCGCGTTATGCATGGAGATTGCTGGATCGGGTGGGATTCGATCGTGTCCATTGGTCCTCCGTTAAGGAGGGAGCGGCGCGAAGCTTTGCTATCTGTTGCCATCCGGAGCTATGTTTTGCTCCATGGTGAAGTAAGAGGCGGAGAATGTCATGGAAGCCGAGGTTGGAGGACTAGTAATGGTGATTGGAGCCTACGACATTGATGAACTTGCTTGGAGTTTCGGGATTCGTAGCAGCGACATGTAAGTGGGGGCGACAACACATGTGAAGTTCAAGGTCTTACCTTTCAGAGTGAAAATCCAAGGCCTAGCCTTAATTGGTTGTGCCTGGGAATGGCCTTATTGAAGGCAGTGTTTTGAGAGCGGAGATTATCTTCAGGGTGAAAACCCAAGATTTACGATCGGACGACGACGGTGCTGGTGCACTGTTTCCTCCTTGGAGGCGTTGCTTTTGAAGAACTTGGATATCAGGTGTTGTCTTGGTGGTGGTTGTGCTGCTGCATGGACTACAACTCTGTAGCGGGACTTTTCTTTTTAGCTTCTTCTTTTTTTGGCTGTGTGCATCCGTCATGCCATTAGGGCATTGCGTTGTTATGGAGGTTAGGTGTAATTGATATCTTCACGACATTAATATATACTCTTTATTGAAAAAATGCATTTCTTTTAGACTTTATTATTGTGCTTTTGTGTATTTTGCTTGATGGGATAACGAGCGTGTTCTTCATGGTGAATTCACTATGGGACATTACGATTATATATATATATATATATGTTGAATTTTTTTCCCATTACAACGCACGGTCATATGCTGGTTTATTATTCCCTTTTGTATTCTGTGTCGAATTTTGATCTTCAATTTAACTAACAAAATGTTAACGTATGTCTAAAAAACAATACAATTAGAAACTATGTTTAAATACGAATTCAAGGATATAATTTTTTTGACATACATTAATATTTTACTAATTAAATCTCTAGTTAAAATTTGCACAAAATACAAAAAGACTTATAAACCAGGAGTCAAGACAGAGGTACTATGTAAAAAAGTAAGGGCCCGCGAATCAATTTATGGTTGAGTTGGTTAGGTGGATAGTGGTATCCCCAACCCACCAGGGTTCAAATCCTGATGCTCGCATTATTCCTGAATTTATTTCAGGATTTCCGACGATGCGCTTTCAGTGGGAGGAGACGTTCCCGTCGACGACGAGGCGCCTACCGTGACTTCGTAAATCTCAAGATGATATGCCGGCTCAGTCTCTCGGAGGTGCTCATAGGGGTAGGGTGTGGTGCGTGTGTTCATAGGAGTAAGTGTATGCGCGTGTATATGAGCGCTTGTGTCTGTATTGATGCTAAAAAAAAAGTAAGGGCCCACTCGGCAGGCTCCGGGACCATCTACGACCGCCTTTGGTCGAGTACTCGAGTCCAACCCGAACACGGCACGGCGACGACACACCAGACCACACACCATCCCGTAAACAAAAAGACGAAAAATAGCCTGCCCTTCCTCTCTTCTCCTCCTCCCCAAAATTCCCCTCTCCCTCTCTCGCTCCCGTCGCGACGGCGACGACGACGACGATCAGGTATCAATCCCCCCCCCCCCCCCCCCCCCCCCCCCCCCCCCCCCCCCCCCGCCGCTTCGATTCGCGCAGATTATTCCTCATCGCCCCCAGGATTGCGAGTTTTCCAGCTCCGGAGCAACTAGGTTTTGACTAGAACCCGCCTCCCTGGCCGTCGGTTGTTGGGGTTAAGGGAGATCCGGGAAGAGGTCCTCTGTTGCCGCCGGCGGATTTGGGCGCAGGGATTTATTTTCTTGATTTGTTTTAGCTGGGCGGGTAGTTAGGGCTGGGTCAGGTTTCCTTTACCACTCGGGCTCGCTATTTTGCATTATTTTTGTGCTGTATTGTCCTCAGATGATTGATTCCGTTGGTAATTGCAGCGCTTATAGTTCGTTGCAGGTGATGGTACTGATGTTCAATTGATGAATGATGACTGTTCCGATGGATAGTACTGCTGTTCCGCCATCGCGGGACCTCGTGCAGCGCCTCCTTAAGAAGGTGAACTCTCCTTGCATACCTGACATCTAGCTATTTCACACTAGGTTGCTTGTTGGGCTGTGTTCCATGTGGCTTGCTGTACCTTGCCTTGTATGTGATTGGTGTATTTTCTTGCTTTGCCTTCTTGGATAGGCCAATTTGTGTGAATTGTTTATTATGAATGATTTTTCAACCACTAACCGTTGATTGTTACCAAGAAAAAATAAAATACTCTGACAATCCGAGTTAATCATTTCCCTGAATGTTTGCAAGTTTGAGGGGGAAGAACAACGTTAATTAGTTTCCATCTTCTTTGTTGAGTTTTGGGGTTTCCTGTTTGATAAATTGATCAGTAGTAAAATTATTTCATGCGTGACCTTTGGATATAAATGATGATGAAGTGGTGTTACTTGTGTAGAATGCCGAACTCAAAAGTCATCTTGAGAAGTCAGCACAGTCCAAAGTCCCATCAGATCCCAACATATGGCTTCAGATGCGTGAGAATTTTGAGAAAATGATTCTGGCAGATCATGACTTCTGTGAAAAGCATGAGATCGAGTATATTTTGTGGCAGTTGCACTACAAAAGAATCGAGGAGTTCAGGCACCACATTAGTTCTGCAGGTTCAGCTGCATCTCAGAATGGGAAGAACAATGCCAACCCTGATCGAATTAAGAGAATTAAGTCGGCCTTCAGGAGCTTTCTTTCAGAAGCATCGGGCTTCTATCATGATTTGATGTTCAAGATCAAATCCAACTACGACCTTCCTCTGGGTCACTTCTCGGAGTCTCCTGAGAATGCAAGCAACCCTGGCAAAAATGATAAGAGAACAGCTGATGCTAAGAAAGCCCTGATATCATGCCACCGTTGTCTCATATATCTTGGTGATTTGGCCCGCTATAAGGGTATGTTTGGTGATGCTGATTCTGTAAGACGTGAATATAATGCTGCTTCTAATTACTACAAGGAGGCAGCTTCAATCTGCCCTTCCAGCGGCAACCCACACCATCAGGTTTAATCTCAACTCTATATTCATCAAATGTTCATGTATTCTCTGTTCAGTTTTCTAATGATGACCCTGATTGGTTTTGTCAGCTTGCAATATTAGCTTCTTACTCTGGCAATGAGGTGGTGGCTGTCTACAGATACTTTCGAAGCTTAGCTGCAGACACTCCCTTCTCCACAGCACGGGACAACTTGATTCTCGCTTTTGAGAAGGTAATGGTGCTATGTTCTTCGCTAACTTAATTTCTGTAGTATTGTATACTGCTGTTTCCACATTATTTGTCGTCCAGTGTAGAATCTGTTAGCCTTCAGTCACATCTGTATAATTTTGCATGGAAGAGAGTATCTGCAGTGCTATGTAGTACTGGAAGCTGCTTTGCTTTCATCTAATATTGTACTTCTCGTTTGATATAAATATAATAAGATTGTCCAGACTCAGTTGCATCTCGTTATGTTTTTTGTTGTGAGGGTTAACTACACGTGCTTTGCTAGGGGAAAACAAACCAATCATGTTAAGCCATCATCAACAACTCAGCCTTCTCTATATCTCTGCTGTGTCTTTGAGCTCATCCAAGTCCTGTCTATACAGACATCGTACTCAGTCTAGGCCCGGTCTAGGTCCACGGCCACACCTAAGTCATGGTTCTCTGACCTGTTGTACCTCAGTATATCAGATGATCAGTGTCGCCTCATGAATTTGACACCAATTGTTATGACTTGTTTTCTCAATATTACTGGTCTTTAAGACATATGAATGTCCCAAGCCATAGTTGTGCTTTATTTGCTAGATTGTGAGTTTTATTTCTTCTTCAGTCCTTGTGCTGCTATGTTCTCCCTTACAAGTTCTTTATGTTTGCAGTTTCGTGAGGTTTCTGTTTGTTTGCTTTTACATCTCTTCCGTTCACTCATAATAGGTATGCTTAAGTAGGGTTCTCAAAGTAGTTCGAGCTCTGCTTTGTTTTGGGTTAGGTTCTAGCGCAACTGGAGCCTGAGCCTCGAACTCGTAAGATTCAACAAGACGCTCGAATAGCTCTACTGGTTTTGCTAAATGCGTTACAATCTTGTCCTGAGCCCTCATTTCACCGATTTCACCTATTAACAGAACTTGGAAGTGTTTCGGGAAATTTTGTCAGCTTTGCACTATGCCTTAGGAATTTCTAACTGTATTACTTTTGCAGAATCGCCAGGGCTATGCACAGCTGCCAAGCAACAACAAAGTTGCAATTGCTAGGACATTACCCCCACGGTCAGCTGGTAGGGGCAGAGGAGGACGGGGCGAAATAAGGTTTCAGCCCAAGGATGTTAATACTGAAGCAGCTTCAAAAGAGCGAGAGCAAAGTATTCCTGATACACTGAAGTCCTTCTTTGTACGGTTTGTTAGGCTCAATGGAATTCTTTTCACAAGGACTAGGTACTTCCTGTTGCTTATCTCTTAACACCCCCCCCCCCCCCCCCCCCCACCCCCCCCCCCCCCCCCCTCCGTACTGTCCAGCTAATTGTCTTTTATCTCTTTGGCAGTTTGGAGACATTTGAGGAACTGTTTGATGTGGTCATCAACGATCTGAAAGTTCTCCTCTCTTCTGGTCCAAATGAAGAGTTCCATTTTGGTTCTGATGCTGCAGAGAACGCATTAGTTATTGTTCGACTTGTTGCAATCCTTATATTCACAGTGCACAACGTGAAAAAGGAACCAGATAACCAGTCATATGCTGAAATTGTCCAACGCAGGGTACTTCTTCAAAATGCATTTACAGCTGCTTTTGAGTTTGTTGGACATATTCTCAAAAGGTGCTCAGAGCTTCGTGACATTGCATCAAGTTTCTATCTTCCAGCCATTGTGGTCTACATCGAATGGCTGGCATGCCATCCGGAGTTAGCTGCTGATTCGGAGATGGACGAGAAGCATGCGAATGCTCGATCTTTCTTCTGGAACCAGTGTGTCTTGCTTATGAATAAGCTCATCCTTACAGACCTTGCGTCCATTGATGGTGATGATGATGAGGCTTGCTTTTTTGATATGGGCGTGTATGAAGAGGGTGAAACTGGCAATCGACTTGCATTGTGGGAAGATTTTGAATTAAGGGGATTTTCCCCCTTGGTGCCTGCACATATTATCTTGGATTTCTCAAGCAAGCACACATTTGGAAGTGATGGTAGCACCAAGGAGAAGAAAGCACGGGCACAACGGATACTTTCTGCAGGGAAGGCTCTACTCAATTTTGTCCAGATTGATCAACTGAGAATATATTTTGACCCATCTTCAAGAAAGTTTGTTGTGGCCAAGGAGCCTCCTGTTTTTGAAGCTGCCATCTCTACTCATAGATCTCACAATGCACCTGAAACAAATGCTGTTGAGCTGGAACATGAAATTGGTAATTTTTTTGATGCAGTGGCAACTAATCTTGGAGCAATGCAGTCGGGAGTACAGTTGTGTTCAGAGGGAGAAGATGATGAAGAAATTGTTTTCAAACCTACAGCGTCTGAGAAGCTCCCAAAAGTACTTACCGAACTACCCGTTAATGGATATATCCAGCCTCTACAGATGTCTACTGCTGGGTGGCCAACAATGGGCAGACCAGTTACTATTCAGAGTACTGCATCTGCATCAGGTCCTGGAAACTGTAATGTTAATGAGTCACTTCCCATGTCTTCTGGTGGTTGGGCTTTCAATGGCAGGCAAGAGGGTATTTCTAGCAATGTTTCAATGTCGACAACTTACGAATTTGTGCAGCCTGTTGAGATGGCTACTTCCAGCTGGGCAAGTAATGGTGCACCACTTGTTGGCCCTCTGAACACAATGCCTACTTTCTCAGCTGCCATCTCTGATCCGCGTGTATCTGCAGCAATGGTTCCACATTTTGGCAGCCCAGATTATTCAAAATTGCTCCTTGAACAAGAAAAACTCTTAATGATGGGATTAAATAATGTTCATTTGGCTGGAAATGGATTTCCTGAGCAGAGGTTTCAGGGTGGACCGAGTGGATTACAGTCAATGGTATATTCTCCACATGTATCTGTTGAATCTGTGTGCAACAATACAAGTTTGATGCATAATCAGGTGAAAGCGACTGAAGAAACCATCCCATCCACTTCTGATTCAATTGTTCCCTCAGTAGCAGCATCTGGTGGGATGACAATCAATCTCACTGATGCACCTGTAGCTGTATCAAAGAAGAATCCTGTAAGTCGTCCATCAAGGCCCGTTGGTCCTCCTCCAGGATTTAACCACATCACTCCAAAGCGCCATGATGATGATATTATGCCATTTGAGAAGCTGCAGCACCAACAGATTGATGATTACAGCTGGCTGGATGGCTACCAGCCATCAATGGAACGTGTTCATAACTCAAAAGCTATTTATCCTGATGTTGCCACTACCAGCAGTGCATTCACCACTCCCTTCCCTTTCCCTGGGAAACAGCAGGTTTCTGGGGTGCACACCTTAGGGGCCAGTGAGAAAACATGGCAAGATTTCCACCTTTTTGACCCTGCAAAGCAGAATATGGTTCAAAACCACCAACAAATTAATCAGCATAGTGGTCAAGTGGCTGAAAAGCAGCCGGCAAAACCTATCGGATCTGGCCGTTATCTTGTGTGACGGAGTAGCTTGTACCTGGATGGTTACTACTGGTAAAAATCTTCTTCCTGTAGATTGAAAAATTGGATTCTAGACATGAGCAGTACTTCTCTTACCATATGTTAGTCTGTAATGGCGTTGTTTCATCTTCTGTTGGAGCTAATTTTGTTTATATATCTGAATTAGTGCTCAGTTATATGTTTTTCTATGTGGATAGGAGTCGCTGAGGATCTGTTGGAGTAAGTGGCACAGCTTGATATACCTATTCAATTCGGACCCATACCTGCAGCCCTTTCATAGTGTTAAATTTCTTTTGGAGAATGGTGGTCTTGGAAGCATAGCAAGTGCTGCTGTTAGGTTTGGTAAGTTCTATGCTAACTCCCATTCCAGCATTTTTCCTTGTTATTCTTTTTTCTGATGTCCTGGCCTTCTTTAGGATGTGCATTTTATGTTTTTCTTTTTCTTTTTATGTTTACCCCTTCTCCTTGATGATGGTTGAAAGGGAGTTGGTGTACGACATGAAACTGTGTTTCAAAGTCTAATGATCCTATCTGAAACTTAGTAACTTACAACTTTTTAGTGCATTTCTTATAGACACAATCGTTCATTCCTCTTGTGTTAGCATTTCTTGCTGTGCCATCATTTGTGCAACTGGTATCTTAGCATGAATTGCTCCTTCTCGTGCAGTTTCTCATTTGGTTTGAAACTGTTCGGTGATCATTTCTACTATGTTAAATCATATATGTTGACTGTACTAGATGGTATGTTGTATAAGGGTCGTAGTTTCAATCCTGAGCTGCAAGTTACTCCCTCTGTAAATTAATATAAGATGTTTTAAACAGGAGAGGATTTGTGGCTCTCGGGTGCACAAATCCCAATATGAATATGGCATTAAAAACATATTATGAATTTTCAAAAAATTCTGAAATTTTGGGTTATAAAACCTGGGTGCCTGTTGTACACACCTGTAAAGTTTCGTGGGGATTGGGTGCCCGTGGTAATGTCAGTAAAATAAATAAATTCGTATGTATAGCAAAAAATTGGTTGTATTGTATGTTGGACCGTAATTCCTGCGCGACGGATACCACAGGCACCCATTTCCCGTGAAAATGAAAACCCGTGTACAACGAGCACCCAGGTTTGATATCCCAAAATTTCAGTTTTTTTTTGAAATTTTCTGATTTTTTTTAATACTACTTCCATATAGGGGTGAGTGGCACCAGGGTGCTCCAATGCATTTCCTGTTTTAAACATCTTATATTAGTTTACAGAGGGAGTACCTGTTTTCTGGCACTGCATTCACCCAGATATGTTATTCTGCATGTAATGTCAATCTGCAGAAGGAATACCAAACTTGTCTAACAATGTCAAATATATTTCATTTTTTTTGCTGTTACGAAGACTGATGAATCGTCTCTCTTGGCTGTACTTTTGTTGCCTTGAACTTGTTTGCCCAATCTACTTCTGATAAGTAGATTCTTATGATGTTTTAACTCTTGTGTATTGTTTGATCTGTGAAAGTACAGGGTGTGCCAGGTCTTCCGGGGCCAGTTGGAGGTTGGAGGGTGATTGATCTGTGGACTGTCTGATGGGGATGAATTGTACGCAGAACGCTTGGATGCTCAGGCATGAGGGGTTTGATCGAAGAACTCGAATCCAGTCACTGTAGGCGCGCTATGTGCTTCAGCTCTCTCATTGGATAAACTGTCTACCATACAGAGAATGGCCAGTGTGTGGCTGCTGTGGTGGAGACTAAATGCCGTTTAGTGTTGCTCGTGCTCATCTATGGCTACTATGAATTAAGTTCGAGGAACAGTTAGCTTGCTGGCAAGTTGGCCCTCGAAGTATACTGCATCTACTTATGTTGCATCGTTTGCGTTTGCTGTCGGCAACAGCACGTTATAATCCTCGTTCTGTGAGGAAGTTTTACTTCCATATATCACTATATGATTTGAACAATTTGTTTTGGTCTTTGTTGTCCGGTACCGGTAAACTCAACTTTTTTTGTGCAATAAGTTTATTGTTACCTTGTCGTATGCAATGTCCGACTGAATACCAATATGGTTTCCTAATGAGCTTGCTTGTGTGCTGCATCGTTTTTTTTATCTCGGGTCTTTTTGGATGAAGTGCAGGGTTTAGATCCACTCTCGGGTATTTCAGAATTCCTGTCTGCCTGATGTTGTATTAAAGGTGCATCAGAACCCTGTAGCCGCTAGGTGTATATGTCTTCCATAGTATCTTTGCATCGTAGTTTTTCACTGAAGTCGTTGAATTTTGGTAGTGACCCAAGAACGAAGGCAACGGATCTGGATCACCCACTATGAGCTCAGAACTGGCTGGTGTAGGGGGACGTGGCGTTTTGGTGCCCGAGCCCAGCTGCACCCGAAATCGCGCGCGTCAATACCTGGTTCGGGATGCGAACAATTCCAGCTGGAGCGTCCGACGCGAGCGGCAGAAATTCGGGCGTATATGCCTGGGGCCGAAGCGTAGGGAAGGGACGGAGGCCACGGGATGGCGCGCTGGGCCGTGGACCAGGACGTGAACCTTTTTGCCGAGCCAGGGATCAGATAATGGTCCAGGACGGAAGTCTCGCTTGACCGCTATCCCCGTTCTCTTCTCGTTCTGCGTCTGTTTGTTGCGGCGGCGCTCGTTCTTTGCCGTCGACGGCGAGGGAATGGATGGGTCTGGTATGGAGTTCCTGCTGGACACCGTCGACAGGTTAGTCTGTAGTCTGTACAGATCTATGAAATTGCTTTTCCGATTTCCTGGGCAAAGTTGTATGTCACGCAGGAAAACTCTGACGAGTTGGCCTTCTTGCCGGTGATTGCCGTTGTTTATTCAGGTTCCCGCTATAAGAGAGGAGTTGGCTGGCAACCTTGAGCAGCCAGATCCGGTTCCCCTCGTTCTCCTTTCAGACAACGGAGCCCGTCTTGTGGGATTCAAATGCTGGGTCTGGTATGGCTGAAAAGGTCGGAGAAGATGGCCCAGATAGAGCGCGGCAGTACTGGAGCGCGGGAAGCCGTGCGCCCTCGCCGTGATGCATCTCCGACGAGGTCGGTGCAGTCGATCGACAGAGTCAATCCAGAGGCCCCTGGCTGGACTAAAAGGTGTGAAGTAAAATCCCCCTTGATTGTCAACTGTTTTTCTTCAGCTATGTATGCCACTTATATGCAGAGTGCATTTTTCTTCAGAAAAGTGGTTTACTTTGTAGTCATTTAGCGTACAGAACCACTGACATTAATCTACAAGATGCATCTGAGATGACTGACCTGAAAATGAGCATGTACGTTTTAAAAATTCAGGCTTTGTCTAGGGAGTGAGCCATCAGACCGGGCACCATGTCCTTTTCGGATGAGCGCTCTGGAGCAGTCGATTCACAAGTATGCAGAGGAACCTGATAAGAGTCTAGTACGTCCTGAACTTGGCCTCAGCTTTGATTCGTTGGGCGAGGCCTACGATTTCATAATTTGTACTCCCTCTGTAAACTAATATAAGAGCGTTTAGATCACTATTTTAGTATTCTAAATGCTCTTATATTAGTTTACGGAGGGAGTACTATTGGGAGATCGGTACTGGAATAAGGTCCACCTAGAGGACAAAATGCATGCAGGAGATCGTATATGGTTGCTCGGTGAGTACTGAAGTTGGTGCAAAATTTTAAAAGTTCATATTGAAGAGAGGGGAGCGCCCAAGAAACCACGGAAGCCAGGACAATGCTAGAACTGTGGGATAGAAGGGCATTGCAGGAACACTTGCACAAGACCACTGGGTGTTGCTGACAAATGAGTTATGAATTTTCAGTTTCTAATATGTAGTGTTGTTATTTCGGAGATTTTCTATTGTGTTTCAGTTGGGCACTTCTCCAAGCTTGTTCCTCACTCTACAACGGCGTGTGACATAGTGTATCGTAGCAAAAACTATGTTTATGATTGTCTGAACTCTGTTTGCTTAAGAGATTTGCTTACACATTACTTAAGTGGCGCGGGGGGCATACCGCAGGGCAGTATAAAGTGTACACAACGAGTAGCTGCTTTAGTGCCTACCACCATTGTTGTCGATTCAAAAAGAATAGCATTTGCATCTGCATCCGATGCGGTGGTGTTGCTGAATCCGCCAGGAGTGGCACAGCCGGCGGATTCAAGGTTCAGTTGCGGGTTTAGCTTGCTTTCCTCTAGTGTGTTGTGCATTATTTGGATCGATGCACGGTCTTTGATCTGCCGCTGGCTGCAGTCATCTGCCTCTTCATCCGTGAACTCTGCGCCGAATGCATGGAGACACAGCTGGCTGCAGTCATCTGCCTCTTCATCCGACTCTGCGCCGAACGCATGGACACAGCTGCCGGCTCAAGTCGACGGAGTCATGGGAGAGGTAAAAAGTGGAAATCGTATTTGTCTGAAGGTGTGAAAATTCTCCATGGATTTTCAGGGCGAGGTGATCCAACTAATGACGGCAGAGATGGGATGCATGGGACGAAGGGGATTATTTTTACCAAAAGTGGGTGGTTGTGTCGAGGGGTGGCGTGCGTGGGGAGATATTTATGGCAGCTGGTGTGGACGCCGTTATTGGGACGGATGGCATGCACGGCCCACGCGGGCTCAGAAATATTGCCGAGCCATCCAGCGAGCAGCTGATCCGCACCAACAATGCCACGCGCCGTCCCAATAAATGCGCAGTGGGATGGAGCGATTCTCGCGACATACGGCTGGAAAATACGCCAGGGTGCACGGATCCACATGCCAGCTATCGGTGTGGATTTCGGATCTGAGCCCGGGCTCAAAAACAGACATCTGGGTCACAACCTCTTTTTTCTAAACTGAGAAACGTTCTCTCGAGTCCATCTTCTTCCTGATTGTTGATCTCTTCAATCGTTGACTATTATGCTAGCACAACAAAAGGCAGCTCAATTGATACTTGGAGCACAGTTGTACAGAGCAGGCTATAGCTAATCAATTCCATGCCGCCAGAGGTACAAGATAACTCTACTACAGATCATAGCGTATAGGAGAGAGGACATGCGCGTTCATGACAAGGCTACATGCAAGCGGCGGGCGACTGCTGTTAATTAACATAAGCCGATCATGTCATTGTATAACTACTTGAGTGTAGCTCAGTTGAGTTCAACTAGCCATCTTCAGGATTATCCATGCAATGAGTAGTCAAAATTAGAAAATTGAGAAAAACTACACTTGCCAAACACGTTGGTAGTTTTGCTAAGACTGAGAAAAACTGTTGTTTTAAAAAACCGGAGTATTCATTGTCCACACATTGAAATATTGAGGTTTTCATTTACTATAGTTTTGGAAAAGCTGTGTTGCCAAATTAGGCCTTAACTTAGTGCCCACTGCCAGTTGCTGTTTTTTATGCCTATTTTTGGTTTTTCAGAATATCAGTACCAAATGAAGTCCAAACACCACTAAAGTTTTTGGATTTTTTTTCTAGCACTAAGAAATCCTGGAAGCTTTGGGAGGGGCGAGAAGATGGAGGAGTGGCCCACGAGGCACCATGGCGCGCCCTGGTGGGTTGTGCTCACCCAGGCCCACCTCTGGTGCCCATCTTCTGGTATATGTCATTTTGACCTAAAAAAAAAAATAAGGAGATGACTTTCGGGATGGAGCGCCGCCGTATTAAGGCGGAACTTGGGCAGGAGCACTTTTGCCGTCCGGCGGAGCAATTCCGCCGGGAGAACTTCCCTCCCGGAGGGGGAAATCATCGCCATCATCATCACCAACAACTCTCCCATCTTGGGGAGGGCAATATCCATCAACATCTTCAACAACACCATCTCATCTCAAACTCCAGTTCATCTCTTGTGTTCAATCTTGTTACCGGAACTATAGATTGGTGCTTGTGGGTGACTAAGTGTTGATTACATCTTGTAGTTGATTACTATATGGTTTATTTGGTGGAAGATTATATGTTCAGATCCAATATGCTATTTAATACCCCTCCGATCTTAAGCATGATTATCATTTGTGAGTAGTTACTTTTGTTCTTGAGGTCACGGGAGAAATCATGTTGCAAGTAATCATGTGAACTTGATATGTGTTTGATATTTTGTTAGTACGTATGTTCTGATTCCCTTAGTAGTGTCATGTGAACGTCGACTACATGATACTTCACCACATTTGGTGTTGGGGGACGTAGTAATTTAAATTTTTTCCTACAATCACGCAAGATCTAACTAGGAGATGCATATCAATGAGAGGGGAGAGTGTGTCCACGTACCCTCGTAGACCGAAAGCGGAAGCGTTATGTAACACGGTTGATGTAGTCGAACGTCTTCACAATCCAACCGATCCAAGTACCGAACGTACGACACCTCCATGTTCAGCACACGTTCAACACGATGACGTCCCTTGATCTCTTGATCCAGTAGAAGGACGAGGGAGAGTTTCGTCAGCACGACGGTGTGATGACGGTGTTGGTGATGTGATCCACTCAGGGCTTTACCTAAGCACTACGACAATATGACCAAAGTGGTAAATTATGGAGGGGGGCACCGCACACGGCTAAGAGAAATCTTGGTGTGTCTTTGGGGTGCCCCCGCCCCCGTATATAAAGGGGGAGGAGGAGGTGCCGGCCCAAGGGGGGCGCTGATACGTCTCCAACGTATCTACTTTTGCTAACACGTTTCCTCTTGTTTTGGACTTTAATTTACATTATTTGAATAAAACTAACCCCGGACTGACGCTGTTTTCAGCAGAACTACCATGGTGTTGTTTTTGTGCAGAAATAAAAGTTCTTGGAATGGAATGAAACTTTGCAAGAATTTTTTATGCAATAAATAAGAATTTCTGGAGCCAAGATCCACCGGAGAGGGCACCTGGGTGGGCACAACCCACCAGGGCGCGCCCCCTCTCCTGGCGCGCCCAGGTGGGTTGTCCCCACCTGGTGGCCCCGTAGACCTTGAAACCGACGCTATAAAATTCTATTTTTCCAGAAAAAAATCAGCGAGAAAGAATTATTGTTGGGGAACGTAGCAATAATTCAAAATTTTCCTACGTGTCACCAAGATCAATCTATGGAGTCATCTAGCAACGAGGGAGGAGTGGATCTACATACCCTTGTAGATCGCGCGCGGAAGCGTTCAAGAGAACGGGGTTGATGGAGTCGTACTCGTCGTGATCCAAATCACCGATGATCCTAGCGCCGAACGGACGGCACCTCCGCGTTCAACACACGTACGGAGCAACGACGTCTCCTCCTTCTTGATCCAGCAAGGGGGAAGGAGAGGTTGATGGAGATCCAGCAGCACGACGGCGTGGTGGTAGAAGTAGCGGGATTCCAACAGGGCTTCGCCAAGCGCTGCGGGAGGAGGGAGATGTGTCATGGGAGGGAGAGGGAGGCGCCAGGGCTTAGGTATGGTTTCCCTCCCTTCCCCCCACTATATATAGGGCCAAGGGAGAGGAGGAGGGCGCAGCCTTGGCCCTTCCTCCAAGGAAGGGTGCGGCCAAGGGAGGAGTCCCTCCTCCCCAAGGCACCTCGGAGGTGCCTTCCCCTTTTTAGGACTCTTCCTTTCCCTCTTCTCTTGGCGCATGGGCCTCTTGGGGCTGGTGCCCTTGGCCCATATAGGCCAAGGCGCACCCCCTACAGCCCATGTGCCCCCCCAGGGCAGGTGTCCCCACCCGGTGGACCCCCGGGACCCTTCCGGTGGTCCCGGTACAATACCGGTGACCCCAAAACTTGTCCCGATAGCCGAAATAGCACTTCCTATATATAATTCTTTACCTCTGGACCATTCCGGAACTCCTCATGACGTCCGGGATCTCATCCGGGACTCCGAACAACTTTCGGGTTATCGCATACTAATATCTCCATAACCCTAGCGTCACCGAACCTTAAGTGTGTAGACCCTACGAGTTCGGGAGACATGCAAACATGACCGAGATGACTCTCCGGTCAATAACCAACAGCGGGATCTGGATACCCATGTTGGCTCCCACATGTTCCACGATGATCTCATCGGATGAACCACGATGTCAATAATCAATCCCGTATACAATTCCCTTTGTCCTATAGCGGTTGGATACTTGCCCGAGATTCGATCGTCGGTATCCCGATACCTTGTTCAATCTCGTTACCGGCAAGTCTCTTTACTCGTTCCGTAACACATCATCCCGTGATCAACTCCTTGATCACATTGTGCACATTATGATGATGTCCTACCGAGTGGGCCCAGAGATACCTCTCCGTTTACACGGAGTGACAAATCCCAGTCTCGATTCGTGCCAACCCAACAGACACTTTCAGAGATACCTGTAGTGTACCTTTATAGCCACCCAGTTACGTTGTGACGTTTGGCACACCCAAAGCACTCCTTACGGTATCCGGGAGTTGCACAATCTCATGGTCTAAGGAAATGATACTTGACATTAGAAAAGCTTTAGCATACGAACTACATGATCTTGTGCTAGGCTTAGGATTGGGTCTTGTCCATCACATCATTCTCCTAATGATGTGATCCCGTTATCAACGACATCCAATGTCCATGGTCAGGAAACCGTAACCATCTATTGATCAACGAGCTAGTCAACTAGAGGCTTACTAGGGACATGGTGTTGTCTATGTATCCACACATGTATCTGAGTTTCCTATCAATACAATTCTAGCATGGATAATAAACGATTATCATGAACAAGGAAATATAATAATAATCAATTTATTATTGCCTCTAGGGCATATTTCCAACAGTCTCCCACTTGCACTAGAGTCAATAATCCAGTTCACATCACTATGTGACTAACACTCAAGGTCACATCCCCATGTGACTAACACCCAAAGAGTTTACTAGAGTCAATAATCTAGTTCACATTACCATGTGATTAACACTCGATGAGTTCTGGGTTTGATCATGTTATGCTTGTGAGAGATGTTATAGTCAACGGGTCTGAATCTTTCAGATCCGTATGTACTTCGCAAATTTCTATGTCATCTTCTAGATGCAGCTACCACGTTCTATTTGGAGCTATTCCAAACAACTGTTCTACTTGGAGCTATTCTAAATTGTTGCTCCATTATACGTATCCGGTATCTCTACTCAGAGCTATCCAGATAGGTGTTAAGCTTGCATCGACGTAACTCTTTACGTCGAACTCTTTTACCACCTCCATAATCGAGAAAATTCCTTAGTCCACTAGTTACTAAGGATAACTTTGACCGCTGTCCTGTGATCCATTCTTGGATCACTCTTGTACCCCTTGACTGACTCATGGCAAGGCACACTTCAGGTGTGGTACACAGCATAGCATACTGTAGAGCCTACGTCTTAAGCATAGGGGACGACCTTCGTCCTTTCTCTCTATTCTGCCGTGGTCGAGCTTTAAGTCTTAACTTCATACCTTACAACTCAGGCAATAACTCCTTCTTTGACTGATCCATCTTGAACACCTTCAAGATCATGTCAAGGTATGTGCTCATTTGAAAGTACCATTAAGCGTTTTGATCTACCCTTATAGATCTTGATGCTCAATGTTCAAGTAGCTTAATCCAGGCTTTCCATTGAAAAACACTTTCCAAATAACCCTATACGCTTTCCAAAAATTCTACGTCATTTCTGATCAACAATATGTCAACAACATATACTCATCAGAAATTCTATAGTGCTCCCACTCACTTCTTTGGAAATACAAGTTTCTCATAAACTTTGTATAAACCCAAAATCTTTGATCATCTCATCAAAGCGTACATTCCAACTCCGAGATGCTTACTCCAGTCCTTAGAAGGATTGCTGGAGCTTTGCATACTAATTAGCATCTTTCAGGATTGACAAAACCTTCCGGTTGTATCACATACAACCTTTCCTCAAAAAAAAAACATCAAGGAAACAATGTTTTGACATCCTATCTGCAAGATTTCATAAATAATGCAGTAATCGCTAACATAATTCCAACAGACTCTTAGCATCGCTACGGGTGAGAAAGTCTCATCGTAGTCAACTCCTTGAACTTGTCGGGAAACATCTTAACGACAAGTCGAGCTTTCTTAATGGTGATACTTACCATCATTGTCCGTCTTCCTTTTAAAATCCATCTGTACTCAACAGCCTTACGACCATCGAGCTGTTCTGCCAAAGTCTACACTTTGTTTTCATACATGGATCCTCTCTCGGATTTTATGGCCTCGAGCCATTTATCGGAATCTGGGCCCACCATCGGTTCTCCATAGCTCGTAGGTTCATTGTTGTCTAGCAACATGACTTCCAAGACAGGATTACATACCACTCAGAAGTAGTACGCATCCTTGTCATCCCACGAGGTTTGTTAGTGACTTGATCTGAAGTTTCATGATCACTATCATAAGCTTCCACTTCAATTGGTGTAGGTTCCACAGGAACAACTTCCTGTGCCCTGCCACACACTAGTTGAAGAGACGGTTCAATAACCTCATCAAGTCTCCACCATCCTCCCACTCAATTCTTTCGAGAGAAACTTTTCCTCGAGAAAGGACCTGATTCCAGAAACAATCCCTTATTGCTTTCGGATCTGAGACAGGGGGTATACCCAACTGTTTTGGGTGTCCTATGAAGATGCATTTATCCGCTTTGAGTTCGAGCTTATCAGCCTGAAACTTTTTCACATAAGCGTCGCAGCCCCAAACTTTTAAGAAATGACAGCTTAGGTTTCTCTAAACCATAGTTCATATGGTGTCATCTCATCGGAATTACATGGTGCCCTATTTAAAGTGAATGTGGTTGTCTCTAATGCCTAACCCATAAACTATCGTGGTAATTCGATAAGAGACATCATGGTATGCATCATATCCAATAGGGCGCAGTTATGATGTTCGGACACACCATCACACTATGGTGTTCCAGGCTGTATTAGTTGTGAAACAATTTCCACAATGTCTTAATTCTGCGCCAAACTCGTAATTCAGATATTCATCTCTATGATCATATCATAGATATTTTATCCTCTTGTCACGACGATCTTTCAACTTCACCCTGAAATTACTTGAACCATTCAATAATTCAGACTCGTGATTCATCAAGTAAATATACTCAACATCTACTCAAATCATCTGTGAAGTAAGAACATAACGATATCCACTACATGCCTCAGCACTCATTGGACTGCACACATCAAAATGTATTACTTCCAACAAGTTGCTTTCTAGTTCCATTTTACTGAAAACAAGGCTTTCAGTCATCTTGCCCATGTGGTATGATTTGCATGTCTCAAGTGATTCAAAATCAAGTGAGTCCAAACGGTCCATTTGCATGGAGTTTCTTCATGCATATACACCAATAGACATGGTTCGCATGCCTCAAACTTTTCAAAAATGAGTGAGCCCAAAGATCCATCAACATGGAGCTTCTTCATGCGTTTTATACCGATATGACTTACGTGGCAGTGCCACAAGTAGGTGGTACTATCATTACTATCTTTTGGCATGAACATGTGTATCACTACGATCGAGATTCAATAAACCATTCATTTTAGGTGTAAGACCATTTGAAGGTATTATTCAAATAAACAGAGTAACCATTATTCTCTTTAAATGAATAACCGTATTGCGATAGACATAATCCAATCATGTCTATGCTCAACGCAAACACCAAACTCGATGGTAGAGGGAGCGTGCGATGCTTGATCATATCAACATTGGAAACACTTCCAACACATATCGTCAGCTCACCTTTAGCTAGTCTCCGTTTATTCCGTAGCTTTTATTTCGAGTTACTAACACTTAGCAACCGAACCGGTATCTAATACCCTGGTGCTACTAGGAGTACTAGTAAAGTACACATCAACACTATGTACATCCAATATACTTCTATCGACCTTGCCAGCCTTCTTATCTACCAAGTATCTAGGGTAATTCTGCTCCAGTGGCTGTTCCCCTTATTACAGAAGCACTTAGTCTCGGGTTTGGGTTCAACCTTGGGTTTCTTCACTAGAGCAGCAGCTGAATTGCCGTTTCATGAAGTATCCCTTCTTGCCCTTGCCCTTCTTGAAACTAGTGGTTTCACCAACCATCAACAATTGATGCTCCTTCTTGATTTCTACTTTTGCGGTGTCAAACATCGCGAATATCTCAAGGATCATCATATATGTCCCTGATATATTATAGTTCATCACGAAGCTCAAGCAGCTTGGTGGTAATGACTTCGGAGAACCATCACTATTTCATCTGGAAGATCAACTCCCACTCGATTCAAGCGATTGTTGTACTCAGACAATCTGAGCACAAGTTCAACAATTGAGCTTTTCTCCCTTAGTTTGCAGGCTAAGAAAATCGTCGGAGGTCTTATACCTCTTGACGTGGCCACAAGCCTGAAATCCCAATTTCAGCCCTCGAAACATCTCATATGTTTCGCGATGTTTCAAAACGTCTTCGGTGCCTCAATTCTAAACCGTTTAACTGAACTATCATGTAGTTATCAAAATGTGTATGTCAGATGTTTGCAACATCCACAAACGACGTTCGAGGTTCAGCACACTGAGCGGTGCATTAAGGACATAAGCCTTCTATGAAGCAATGAGAACAATCCTCAGTTTACGGACCTAGTCCGCATAATTGCTACTATCAACTTTCAACTAAATTTTCTCTAGGAACATATCTAAACAGTAGAACAGAAACGTGAGCCACGACATAATTTGCGAAGACCTTTTGACTATGTTCAGGAGAATTAAGTTCATCTTATGAACTCCCACTCAGATAGACATCCCTCCAGTCATCTAAGTGATTACATGATCCGAGTCAACTAGGCCGTGTCCGATCATCACGTGAGACGGACTAGTCAACATCGGTGAACATCTTCATGTTGATCGTATCTACCATACGACTCATGCTCGACCTTTCGGTCTCTTGTGTTCCGAGGCCATGTCTGTACATGCTAGGCTCGTCAAGTAAACCTAAGTGTTTCGCGTGTGTAAATCTGTCTTACACCCGTTGTATGTGAACGTTAGAATCTATCACACCCGATCATCACGTGGTGCTTCGAAACAACGAACTGTCGCAACGGTGCACAATTAGGGGGAACACTTTCTTGAAATTTTAATGAGGTATCATCTTATTTACTACCGTCGTTCTAAGCAAATAAGATGTATAAACATGATAAACATCACATGCAATCAAATAGTGACATGATATGGCCAATATCATTTTGCTCCTTTTGATCTCCATCTTCGGGGCTCCATGATCATCGTTGTCACCGTCATGACACCATGATCTCCATCATCATGATCTCCATCATCGTGTCTTCATGAAGTTGTCTCGCCAACTATTACTTCTACTACTACAGCTAACGGTTAGCAATAAAGTAAAGTAATTACATGGCGTTGTTCAATGACACGCAGGTCATATAATAAATAAAGACAACTCCTATGGCTCCTGCCGGTTGTCATACTCATCGACATGCAAGTCGTGATTCCTATTACAAGAACATGATCATCTCATACATCACATATATCATTCATCACATCCTTTGGCCATATCACATCACATAGCATACCCTGCAAAAACAAGTTAGACGTCCTCTAATTGTTGTTTGCATGTTTTACGTGGCTGCTATGGGTTTCTAGCAAGAACGTTTCTTACCTACGCAAAAACCACAACGTGATATGCCAATTGCTATTTACCCTTCATAAGGACCCTTTTCATCGAATCCGATCCGACTAAAGTGGGAGAGACAGACACCCGCTAGCCACCTTATGCAACTAGTGCATGTCAGTCGGTGGAACCATTCTCACGTAAGAGTACGTGTAAGGTCGGTCCGGGCCGCTTCATCCCACAATGCCGCCGAATCAAGATTGGACTAGTAACGGTAAGCATATTGAACAAAATCAACGCCCACAACTACTTTGTGTTCTACTCGTGCATAGAAACTACGCATAGACCTAGCTCATGATGCCACTGTTGGGGAACATAGCAATAATTCAAAATTTTCCTATGTGTCACCAAGATCAATCTATGGAGTCATCTAGCAACGAGGGAGGAGTGGATCTACATACCCTTGTAGATCGCGCGCGGAAGCGTTCAAGAGAACGGGGTTGATGGAGTCGTACTCGTCGTGATCCAAATCACCGATGATCCTAGCTCCGAACGGACGGCACCTCCGCGCTCAACACACGTACGGAGCAACGACGTCTCCTCCTTCTTGATACATCAAGGGGGAAGGAGAGGTTGATGGAGATCCAGCAGCACGACGGTGTGGTGGTAGAAGTAGCGGGATTCCAACAGGGCTTCGCCAAGCGCTGCGGGAGGAGGGAGATGTGTCATGGGAGGGAGAGGGAGGCGCCAGGGCTTAGGTATGGTTTCCCTCCCTTACCCCCACTATATATAGGGCCAAGGGAGAGGAGGAGGGCGCAGCCTTGGCCCTTCCTCCAAGGAAGGGTGCGGCCAAGGGAGGAGTCCCTCCTCCCCAAGGCACCTCGGAGGTGCCTTCCCCTTTTAGGACTCTTCCTTTCCCTCTTCTCTTGGCGCATGGGCCTCTTGGGGCTGGTGCCCTTGGCCCATATAGGCCAAGGTGCACCCCCTACAGCCCATGTGCCCCTCCGGGGCAGGTGGCCCCACCCGGTGGACCCCCGGGACCCTTTCGGTGGTCCCGGTACAATACCAGTGACCCCGAAACTTGTCCCGATAGCCGAAATAGCACTTCCTATATATAATTCTTTACCTCTGGACCATTCCGGAACTCCTCATGACGTCCGGGATCTCATCCGGGACTCCGAACAACTTTCGGGTTATCGCATACTAATATCTCCATAACCCTAGCGTCACCGAACCTTAAGTGTGTAGACCCTACGAGTTCGGGAGACATGCAAACATGACCGAGATGACTCTCCGGTCAATAACCAACAGCGGGATCTGGATACCCATGTTGGCTCCCACATGTTCCACGATGATCTCATCGGATGAACCACGATGTCAAGGACTTAATCAATCCCGTATACAATTCCCTTTGTCTATCGGTATGATACTTGCCCGAGATTCGATCGTCGGTATCCCGATACCTTGTTCAATCTCGTTACCGGCAAGTCTCTTTACTCGTTCCGTAACACATCATCCCGTGATCAACTCCTTGATCACATTGTGCACATTATGATGATGTCCTACCGAGTGGGCCCAGAGATACCTCTCCGTTTACACGGAGTGACAAATCCCAGTCTCGATTCGTGCCAACCCAACAGACACTTTCAGAGATACCTGTAGTGTACCTTTATAGCCACCCAGTTACGTTGTGACGTTTGGCACACCCAAAGCACTCCTACGGTATCCGGGAGTTGCACAATCTCATGGTCTAAGGAAATGATACTTGACATTAGAAAAGCTTTAGCATACGAACTACATGATCTTGTGCTAGGCTTAGGATTGGGTCTTTGTCCATCACATCATTCTCCTAATGATGTGATCCCGTTATCAACGACATCCAATGTCCATGGTCAGGAAACCGTAACCATCTATTGATCAACGAGCTAGTCAACTAGAGGCTTACTAGGGACATGGTGTTGTCTATGTATCCACACATGTATCTGAGTTTCCTATCAATACAATTCTAGCATGGATAATAAACGATTATCATGAACAAGGAAATATAATAATAATCAATTTATTATTGCCTCTAGGGCATATTTCCAACAAATTATCGCAATCCACGAGACGGAGCCGCTGTCACCTCCTGTTCTTCATCGGTAGGCCAGATCTGGAGTCCGTTTGGGGCTCCGAAGAGGGGGATCTTCGTTCTTCGTCATCATTAACCCTTCTCCATCGCCAATTCCATGATGCTCCCCACCGAGAGTGAGTAATTCCTTGGTAGGCTCGCTGGTCGGTGAGGAGTTGGATGAGATTCATCATGTAATCGAGTTAGTTTTGTTAGGGCTTGATCCCTAGTATCCACTATGTTCTAAGATTGATGTTGCTATGACTTTGCCATGCTTAATGCTTGTCACTTTGGGCCCGGGTGCCATGATGTTAGATCTGAACCGTTTATGTTATCACCATAATATCCATGTTCTAGATCCGATCTTGCAAGTTATACTCACCTACCACGTGTTATGATCCGGCAACCCCGGAGTGACAATAATCGGGACCACTCTTGGTGATGACCGTAGTTTGAGGAGTTCATATATTCATTATGTGTTAATGCTTTGTTTCGGTTCTTTATTAAAAGGAGGCCTTAATATCCCTTAGTTTCCAATATGGACCCCGCTGCCACAGGAGGGTAGGACAAAAGATGTCATGCAAGTTCTTTCCATAAGCACGTATGACTATTTATGGAAAACATGCCTACAGTATATTGATGAACTGGAGCTAGTGCCGTATCGCCCTAGGTTATAACTGTCTCATGATGAATATCATCCAAAAAGTCACCGATCCAATGCCTACGAATTTATCCTATATTGTTTTTGCTAAGTTACTACTGCTATCATCACTGTTACACTTGCTACAAAACTACTGCTATCACTGTTACTGTCACCATTGCTACTACTACTATTATCAAAACTATCATATTACTGTGCTACTGATCACTTTGATGTAGATAATTAATCTCCAGGTGTGGTTGAATTGGCAACTCAGCTGCTAATACCTTCAAATATTCTTTGGCTCCCCTTGTGTCGAATCTATAAATTTGGGTTGAAAACTCTACCCTCGAAAACTGTTGCGATCCCCTATACTTGTGGGTTATCAAGACCTTTTTTTTTGGCGCTATTGCCGGGGAGCATAGCTATATTTGTTGAGTCACTTGGGATTATTATCATGTCATCACTATGAAGAATCCGAAGGATGCTAAGACTAAGATTTTTCCCTCAAAGACGAGGGGAGGTAAGGAACTGTAACGCCCTCGATGCGGCTAGATCTCCCACGTGTCGAAGCACGACTTAGAGGCATAACCGCATTGAAAGCAATGTCACAAGAGAGGTAATCTTCACACAACCCATGTAATGCATAAGGGAAAAGATACATAGTTGGCTTACAATCTCCACTTCACACAATTACATGAATAAACATTACATCAATCAAATACATCATGGTCCGACTACGGAACCAAAATAAAAGAAGAACCCCAAATGCGACAAAGGTCCCCGATCGACCCCAACTGGGCTCCACTACTGATCAACTAGAACGAAACAACACAAAGGACAAGATCTTCATCGAGCTCCTCCTGAGCTTGGTTGCGTCATCTGCACGGACTCATCGGCACCTGCAAGCTGGTTTTGGAAGTATCTGTGAGCCACGGGGACTCAGCAATCTCGCACCCTCGCGATCAAGACTATTTAAGCTTATGGGTAAGGTAAAGGTATGAGGTGGAGCTGCAGCAAGCGACTAGCATATATGGTGGCTAACATACGCAAATGAGAGCGAGAAGAGAAGGCAAAGCACGGTCGATAAAAGTATGATCAAGAAGTGATCCTAGAACAACCTACGTCAAGCATAACTCCAACACCGTGTTCACTTCCCGGACTCCGCCGGAAAGAGACCATCACGGTTACACACGCGGTTGATTTTAATTAAGTTAAGGTTCAGTTATCTACAACCGGACATTAACAAATTCCCATCTGCCCATAACCGCGGGCACGGCTTTCGAAAGTTCAATCCCTGCAGGGGAGTCCCAACTTAGCCCATGACAAGCTCTCTAGACCTCCACCCGAGACACACCGATCAGACTCGGTAACCCGGTACAACAAGACAATTCGACAGGTTAAAACAAGACCAGCAACACCGCCCGAATGTGCCGACAAATCCCGATAGGAGCTGCACATATCTCTTTCTCAGGGCACACTCAGATGAGCTCCATACAACTAAAACCAAACCTCGAGTTTCCCCGAGGGGGCGCTGCACAGGACTCTAGTTTGGACCAACACTCAGAGGAGCACTGGCCCGGGGGGTAAAATAATGATGACCCTCAGGAGCGCGACTCCCAAGGGAAAAGAAAAGGCTAGGTGGCAATGGTAAAACCAATGTTGGGCATTAGCTGGAGATTACTTAAGGCGAACTGTCAAGGGGTTCCCATAATAGCCCAACCGCGTAAGGAACGCAAAATCCGGGAACATAACACCGATATGACGGAAACTAGGGCGGCAAGAGTGGAACAAAACACCAGGCATAAGGCCAAGTATATAGATGCATTAATTAAATAAGATATATGTGATATCCCAACAAGTAAATAAAAGAAATATTCCAACAAGGAACGACCTCCAATCTTCACCTGCAACTAGCAACGCTATAAGAGGGGCTGAGCAAAGCGGTAACATAGCCAATCAACGGTTTGCTAGGACATGGTGGGTTAGAGGTTTGACATGGCAATTTGGGAGGCTGACAAGCAAATGGTAGGCATCGTAGCATTGGCATAGCAAAAGAGCGAGCAAACTAGCATAGCAAAGATAGTAGTGATTTCGAGGGTATGATCATCTTGCCTGAGAATCCCGCAAGGAAGAAGAACGAGTCCATGAAGAAGACAAACGGACGTAGACGAACGGTCCTCACAACACTGACGTTATCGGAACCAACCCGAAGAAGCAACACCGGAAAAGAAACAACACACACACACATAATCATGGCATGATGCACAATCAAGTATGATGCATGTCCGGTTTAAGTATGCATGGCATGGCAAAGTGCACAAGCAATCCTACAAATTAAGTGGAGCTCAATATGCAACGAGTTGCATATTGACGGAACACCACGATAAGTTAGTTTGATCCCGTTTATGTACCCAACAATATTAAATGTTGTTAAACATGGCAAGAGGGTGAAGCACAACAAAACTACCTATCTAGGCAAGTTTAAATGAGGCCGGGAGCAACGAACAACAATTCCGGTAATCCCCATAGCATATTTTAGATTTGGTACTGTTCTGCCCTAAACACAATTTTAGAGTGGTTTACCATGCAAATAAAGGTCACCATGTTAAACTAGGCAAAATTCTACCCCATTTACATATAAAGTTTATTAAATTCGGAGTTACGGTTATTTAGTTATGAATTAAATCATTTTAGCATGACATAGGAGCAAATTAATGCAAACAACATTTTAAATATTTTAAACATGGATGAAAGTTGGATATTATTAATCTACACAAAATTCTGAACAAGTTTCATATATAAAATCATTTTAATCCGATGCACGGTTAGTGAGTTATTAAATGCATGAACTAGGGGGACTATTCTGCAAAACTGGCAAACTCTGGAATAATTAGGAAAAATCCCAGGCGCTGAAAAATAAACATCACGGGCCGAAATGGACTAGCCCAACAGCAGGAAGGGAAAGAAAAAGAGGCGGGGCGCTGGGGGTGTCTCACCCCTGGGCTGCGGCCCGTGAAGGAAGAGAGGAGGCCGGAAGGGCGGCGCGGATCTGGAGCTGGGCCGGGGGAAGCTGGAGAGATGGGCCGGCCCACGAGGCACAGGTGAGCGAGAGAGCCCCGTCGTGCTCCTCCTGAGCTCGAAGCCGAGGATGGCCATGGCGGCGGCGCGGCGGTACAGGGACTCCGGCGAGGGCTGCGAAGGCCGGGGGCGCGCGGGAGGACGATCGGCGGCGGGGCAAGGATCTGGGGCGGAGGAGGAGGACGACGGGGTTCGACGAGAGGGCGGCAGCTCCGGCGAGACCCGTCCACTCCGGCGACGAGCACGAGGCATGGGACTCCGGCGAGGACCCCTGGGGAGAACAGAGAGAGGACGCTCATGAGAGAGAGAAGCAGAGAGGAAGAGGATGGCGGCGCTGGTGACCTGGCGAAGCGGCTGGGCGAAGCTCCGGCGATGGCCGGCAAAGGGGCGGCGGCGGCGCGCCGATCCGGCAAGGCGAAGGGGAGGGCGCTCCTGTGCGGCGGCGGCGAAACTGGGCCCGCGCGGGCCCCGGATGGGCTCCGCAGGCCGACGGCGAAGTGGGGCGGCGCGGGCGCTGACATGGCGCGCTGTGGTTGGAGGAGAGTGGCGGCGGGGCGATGTGGCGGCTTCTGATTGGATAGCGTGAGGTGGAGGCTGGACGCGTCCGGCGGGCGCGGACATGTCCGGCGGCGGAGTAGGAAGAAGCTAGGGTTAGATCTGCGCGAGGATTTCGGAGGGAGACACATATATATATAGGTAGAGGGAGCTAGGAGAGTCCAAATGAGGTGCGGTTTGCGGCCACGCGATCGTGATCGAACGCTCTAGATGATGGAGCAGAGTAAGGTGGGTTTTGGGCCAAATTGGAGGGGTGTTGGGCTGCAACACACACGAGGCCTTCTCGGTCCCTCGGTTAACCGTTGGAGTATCAAACGAAGTCCAAATGATACGAAACTTGACAGGCGGTCTACCGGTAGTAAACCAAGGCCGCATGACAAGTCTCGGTCCAATCCGGAAATGTTTAATGCCCACACACGAAAGAAAGGTAGAAATGACCACCGGAGGAGAACGAAGCGCCGGAATGCAAAACGGATAACGGGAAAAATGCTCGAATGCATGAGACGAACACGTATGCAGATGAAATGCACATGATGACATGATATGCAATGCATGACATGCAAGCAATGACAAGGCAACACCTGCGAATAACTGGACGACACCTGGCACATCGGTCTCGGGGCGTTACAGCACTCCACCACTACGAGAGGATCTCGTCCCGAGATCTAGAATGGCACCGGAGGGAAAAATGGAAGAGAAAGAGAAGAGGTAAAACAAATTGCTTTTTTGACAAATGAGTGAAACCAAAGAACCTTGAAAAAGGTTAAGCCATTTCGAGAAAAGAATACAACGAAGATGAACAAAGTTGAAAACACTCCGTTAGAAAAGAGGGACAAAGAACATTGCGAAAAAAACCTTGGGGTTGAAGGGCAAGATATTGAAAACACTCCGGTTAAAGAAGGGGATCAAGAAAAACCAAAATTCGGGCAGCACTCCGGTTGAAAAGAAAAGGAATTGAATAATAACTTGATAAGATGAGAAGATACTTGATGAAATCACAATACACTGCCTCCGTAACTATTGAATGAATTGAAACAAGGGGTAAGAAAGATCTCGGACAGCACTCCGGTTTAAAAGAGATGAAAAACTTGGTAAAATGAAAGAGCTTGAGCAAAAGGGGACACAACACTCTGGTTAAAAGGATAAGCATGACCAAAACATGGTCCTGACAATCCGAGAAGATGGGTTTAGGAGAGCAACATCACAATGCCTCCGGAACGAAGGGAAACAAGATCTTGAGAGAGCACGGTTACAACAAATGTTAGAACGGATTTGTTGGATTAACAACAAGAAAAGAACAAGGTTGTAGTGGGCTTATGGAGACCATCTCAAACTTTATGAGGTGAAAATTCTGCCACTAACGAAAACAAAAGATTGGATTGATATGAACTAGGAGGCGAGAAACTATATCGCACCGGAAAGGATATATGAAGAACTTGGATCATTTATAAGCACCATAATAGCAACAAACCTTAGAGGAGGCTTTAGGTGAAATATAACCCAAGATAATAGCAATGAAGAGATTGATGGATTTAAAATATCTCGTTCATGACAACATGTGAATCATGAAACATGAATTTCAAATTATCAAGAATGACATAATACCACCTCCAACGATACGGAAGAAAAATTGCACTCTGGATTACAATATGAAGAAAGCTTGAGCTTCTTGGAAAAGAATCTCGATGAACACTTCGAGAAGAAACATAAATCCTTGATGAACCATCATGTAGAACTTCCATGAAGAACTCCGGTAACGAAAAGATGATCAAAATGGAATGAAGGAGAAGTTGAAAACACAAGTTGAACCCTTGCAATGATTAGATAGATCTCCATGATGATATAATTTAAATAACTTGGAACTCCGGAAAAGAAAGATGAACAAAAGAAATCAAGAATTTTGATGAACCTCCGAAATAAGGAATGAATCACTTGGATGAAGCAAGAATAAGAATTACGTTATGCGTAACCTTCACCAATTAAATTGATGACAATCAACGGATTTGGCATATTACTTATTCTCATAGAAAAGGTTAAGAGAGATAAGGCACCAACTTGAGAAGATCTTCAATGAACCACCAGTGGAATCGAAACAACGGATGAATTGATATGATGAACGAAGGAAGACAAGATCTTGGAAGAACCACCGTAAGAATTTGGAAGAACGAATAGATTGATATGATAACCAAGGAAGAGAACTCTTGAAAGAATCACCTTAAGAATTAAAATGAACGAAAATACATGAGAGAGTTTAGATACAAGAGAACAAAGAGATCACGAGTTGATAAGAGAATACTTGAATGATGCACCGGTAAGATTGGAGAATGATAACTGAAAGCTGAGAATGAATAAACCTGAATTGATGGACTCCGGATAATCAACCTGAAAAAAAAACTCCTGAATTGCACCGGATGGGTGAAAGGAATTCTCACAATCAAAACAATTATGAGAGGATGGTAACAAGCTAGAATCACGAATCTTGAAGAGAATGGAGCAAGATTTGGAGGAAAAACTCTTCTTCGGTCTTCAAATGATGAGAAAGACGACGAGAAACATCACCAAGAATTATTGAGACACTCCGGAATGAAGAATGAAAAAGTTGAGCCAACGAAGAAAAGATTTTGGCAGATCTTGAGAAGACATTTGACTGATGATAAATCATTCTTATGTCAAACTTCGAAAAGAATTTGAGAATACCTCCGGGAAAATAAGAAGAGTCAGGTAAGATCCTGGGAAAAGACCTGTGGGTTAGGGCCCACTCAAGAGACACACCGTTGAAATGATTAAGAAGAGAGGTTGCACCGGTAAGATTAAATGACTTGAATGAGATACCAATCTCGAAGGAGCTTGAACGAATGCAGAGTGGAAACACGAATCTTCGAGATATCTTGAGCACTCCGGAACAATTAAATAGCGAGAAGTGAATGAATATGAGGTGCACCGGCATGAGAAGGTATTTGAAACGAGGAGAAAGATATGATCAATAATGCTTGAATTGGTTCCACCGGAGAAGAAAAAGAATGAAGAATGATGAACTTGAGGCTCCGTTAGGATCTTCATGAGAATCACCGAGTAAGAACATTGATTGAAAAGAAAGAAGAGACTTCACATGAATAAAAGGATACTTGATCAAGAAATTTGAGTCCTTAAAGAAAAACAAGGGAGGGAGGGCGGGAAAAACAAAGTCAACTTGGAGATGGATGAAACAAACGACCGTTGAGAAGAAGTGATAAATGATCTTGTGAATGTTGAAAATGAACGGACCCACTTGAAGAGAAGCACAACGGTTAAAAAGGATTGGCAAAAACAATCTTGATGAACAAGAAGGATTGGTATTCACATCGGAGTATGAGAACACCATTTCGGAAAGGTATGGAATCAACACTTGACTTCGAAGCAACTCGAATACCACAACTCAAAACAAAAACAAAGGGTTAGCTTGCAGAATAAGCTGGAACAAACATATGATAGAGATTTTGTCCGAAGTTTTCGTGGTGGGGCCTACACGGGCTCGATCGTACAACACCATCATGTACAAGGCAGTGCACATGGCATACGAAGCGTCCCCGAGTCGGCATAGCCAAGGACTCTTTAAGACACAACGAGACCACTGTAAAACCAACCGTGAATAGGAGGACCACTAGACGTCGAACCCCAATTTCAAATCATACATCTGTCAGAAAGATATCCTAAGAGCTACTTGAATTCCCACTTATAAACTCCCGAAATTTTCCGGTTATGCAATCAGGTGTTGGGGATACAGGGGAAGCATAATATCTCACCCAAAACTAGCAAATCCTACATCCAGCTGTATCCATCCTTCAACACATAACCAAGAAACCTTCGGAAATCATCTACCTCAACCTTCGAAAAGCATCCGTTATACAAGTTATGGCGATACTCCCGAACTCCCGCCCCAGTACTGGGTGGCGTCGAGGTTATCTCACCAACGAACTGCATAAAAGAGATTTTCGATGTCGGCGAACATATCTCAAGTATTCCAGAATTGCAACGATAAAATTATGATGACAATACCTCAGAGCTCAACTCCCCGGGACACTTCCACTAAACCCCTGACAGGAGGCCCCAAGACAATGTTCTCATCATAAGCCATCGGAACGATTCCAAGATACTCGCGTGATCCTAAATTTTTTTTAGTGAAATTTGAGAAGAGAAGAGTCAAAACTCTACGTCAGGATGCCTTACCAGAGCGATGAGGAGACTGGGAAGTAAAAAGAATTCCTAAACTCTCTGATATATAATTCCTAAAGACTCAAAACATTTTTTCTAGACACAATTCAGCCGCTAAAAACGATCAAGCAATGGGGCTCCTAAGGTCGGGGAAGGCTCTAATTACCAACTTGTAACGCCCTCGATGCGTCTATATCTCCCACGTGTCGAAGCACGACTTAGAGGCATAACCGCATTGAAAGAAATGTCGCAAGAGAGGTAATCTTCACACAACCCATGTAATGCATAAGGGAAAAAGATACATAGTTGGCTTACAATCGCCACTTCACACAATTACATGAATAAACATTACATCAATCAAATACACTCATGGTCCGACTAGGAACCAAAACAAAAGAAGAACCCCAAATGCGACAAAGGTCCCCGATCGACCCCAACTGGGCTCCACCACTGATCAACTAGAACGAAACAACATAAAGGACAAGATCTTCATCGAGCTCCTCCCGAGCTTGGTTGCGTCATCTGCACGGTCTCATTGGCACCTGCAAGCTGGTTTTGGAAGTATCTGTGAGCCACGGGGACTCAGCAATCTCGCACCCTCGCGATCAAGACTATTTAAGCTTATGGGTAAGGTAAAAGGTATGAGGTGGAGCTGCAGCAAGCGACTAGCATATATGGTGGCTAACATACGCAAAAGAGAGCGAGAAGAGAAGGCAAAGCACGGTCGATAAAAGTATGATCAAGAAGTGATCCTAAAACAACCTACGTCAAGCATAACTCCAACAACCGTGTTCACTTCCCGGACTCCGCCAGAAAGAGACCATTCACGGTAACACACGCGGTTGATTCATTTTAATTAAGGTCAAGTTCAGGTTTTCTACAACCGGACGTTAACAAATTCCCATCTGCCCATAACCGCGGGCACGGCTTCGAAAGTTCAAATCCCTGCAGGGGTGTCCCAACTTAGCCCATCACAAGCTCTCACGGTCAACGAAGGAATAGACCTCCCCGAGACGTTCCGATCAGACTCGGTATCCCGGTACAACAAGACATTTCGACAGGGTAAAACTAAACCAGCAACACCGCCCGAATGTGCCGACAAATCCCGATAGGAGCTGCACATATCTCTTTCTCAGGGCACACTCAGATGAGCGCTCCATACAACTAAAACCAAACCTCGAGTTTCCCCGAGGGGGCGCTGCACAGGACTCTAGTTTGGACCAACACTCAGAGGAGCACTGGCCCGGGGGGGGTAAAATAATGATGACCCTCAGGAGCGCGACTCCCAAGGGAAAAGAAAAGGCTAGGTGGCAAATGGTAAAACCAATGTTGGGCATTGCTGGAAGGAGCTTTACTTAAGGCGAACTGTCAAGGGGTTCCCATAATAGCCCAACCTGCGTAAGGGAACGCAAAATCCGGGAACATAACACCGATATGACGGAAACTAGGGCGGCAAGAGTGGAACAAAACACCAGGCATAAGGCCGAGCCTTCCACCCTTTACCAAGTATATAGATGCATTAATTAAATAAGATATATTGTGATATCCCAACCAGTAAATAAATGTCCCGACAAGGAACAGCCTCCAATCTTCACCTGCAACTAGCAACGCTATAAGAGGGGCTGAGCAAAGCGGTAACATAGCCAATCAACGGTTTGCTAGGACATGGTGGGTTAGAGGTTTGACATGGCAATTGGGAGGCTGACAAGCAATTGGTAGGCATCGTAGCATTGGCATAGCAAAGAGCGAGCAAACTAGCATAGCAAAGATAGTAGTGATTTCGAGGGTATGATCATCTTGCCTGAAATCCTGCAAGGAAGAAGAACGAGTCCATGAAGAAGACAAACGGACGTAGACGAACGGGTCCTCACAAACGCGACGTTATCGGAACCAACCCGAAGAACACCGGAAAAGAAGCACACAACATAGTGAACAACCACCACATAAACATGGCAAGATGCGCAATCAAGTATGATGAATGTCCGGTTTAAATATGCATGGCATGGCAAAGTGCACAATCAATCCTACAATTAAGTGGAGCTCAATATGCATCGGGATGCATATTGACAAAACACCACATCGATTATTTAGTTCTCTCTCGTTTATGTACCCCAACAATATTAAATGTTGATTAACATGGCAAGAGGTGAAGCACAACAAAACTACCTATCTAGGCAAGTTTAAATGAGGCCGGAAGCAACGAACAACAATTCCGGAAAATCCTCATATGCATAATTTAAGGTTTGGTACTGTTCTGCCCTAAACATTTTTTTAGAGTTGTTAACATGCAAGATGAGTGCAACATGTTAAACTAGACAAAATTCTACCCCAATTACATATAAAGTTTATTAAATTTGGAGCTACGGTTATTTAGTTATGAATTAAATCATTTAAACATGGCATAGGGGCAAATTAATGCAAACAACATTTTTAACATTTTAAACATGGATGAAAATGACATAATATGAAACTAGACACACTTTTAAGCATTTTTCATATAAAAAACATTTTAATCCGATGCACGGTTAGTGAGTTATTAAATGCATGAACTAGGGGGACTATTCTGCCAAACTGGCAATCTCTGGAATAATTAGGAAAATCCCAGGCGCTGAAAAAAACATCACGGGCCGAAATGGACTAGCCCAACAGGAGGAAGGAAAAAAAAGAGGCGGGGCGCTGGGGGTGTCTCACCCCTGGGCTGCGGCCCGTGAAGGAAGAGGAGGCAGGCCGGAAGGGCGGCGCGGATCTGGAGCTGGGCCGGGGAAGCTGGAGAGATGGGCCGGCCCACGAGGCACAGGTGAGCGAGAGCCCCGTCGTGCTCCTCCTGAGCTCGAAGCGAGGATGGCCATGGCGGCGGCGCGGCGGTACAGGGACTCCAGCGAGGGCTGCAGGCCGGGGGCGCGCGGGAGGCGCCGGAAACGGGTAGATCGGCGGCGGGGCAACCGGATCTGGGGCGGAGGATGCCAAGGACGAGGGGAGGGCGGGTTCGACGAGAGGGCGGCAGCTCCGGCGAGACCCGTCCACTCCGGCGACGAGCACGAGGCATGGGACTTCGGCGAGGACCCCTGGGGAGAACAGAGAGAGGACGCTCATGAGAGAGAGAAGCAGAGAGGAAGAGGATGGCGGCGCTGGTGACCTGGCGAAGCGGCTGGGCGAAGCTCCGGCGATGGCCGGCAAAGGGGCGGCGGCGGCGCGCCGATCCGGCAAGGCGAAGGGGAGCCGGGCGCTCCTGTGCGGCGGCGGCGAAACTGGGCCCGCGCGGGCCCCGGATGGGCTCCGCGGGCCGACGAGTGGGGCGGGCGCGGGCGCTGACATGGCGCGCGTGGTTGGAGGAGAGTGGCGGCGGGGCGATGTGGCGGCTTCTGATTGGTAGTGAGGTGGAGGCTGGACGCGTCCGGCGGGCGCGGACATGTCCGGCGGCGGAGTGGGAAGAAGCTAGGGTTAGATCTGCGCGAGGATTTCGGAGGGAGACACATATATATATAGGTAGAGGGAGCTAGGAGAGTCCAAATGAGGTGCGGTTTGCGGCCACGCGATCGTGATCGAACGCTCTAGATGATGGAGCAGAGTAAGGTGGGTTTTGGGCCAAATTGGAGGGGTGTTGGGCTGCAACACACACGAGGCCTTCTCGGTCCCTCGGTTAACCGTTGGAGTATCAAACGAAGTCCAAATGATACGAAACTTGACAGGCGGTCTACCGGTAGTAAACCAAGGCCGCATGACAAGTCTCGGTCCAATCCGGAAATGTTTAATGCCCACACACGAAAGAAAGGTAGAAATGACCACCGGAGGAGAACGAAGCGCCGGAATGCAAAACGGATAACGGGGAAAATGCTCGGATGCATGAGACGAACACGTATGCAGATGAAATGCACATGATGACATGATATGCAATGCATGACACGCAAGCAATGACAAGGCCACACCAGCGAATAACTGGACGACACCTGGCACATCGGTCTCGGGGCGTTACAGGAACCGCCATCCAGTTCTGCTTTAGATTCACCTTCTGTTATAAGTAAACTTGCAACACCACCACATGCTATCAATTCTGATATGTCGCAAGTTATTGATGATCGTACCTCTGATATGGATAATGCTTATGATGATGCTATTACCTTGCTTAATGATGATGTGCCACTTGGTGACTTTCTTGATAAACAAATTGCTAGAGTTATACAACATGGTGTTGTCGAATCTGATGATGAGCTTGAAACTGAAACTCCCGAAACACCTGCTAGAACTAGACTTCCTAGATATGAATTGCCTAAGGTACCGGAAGGTTATGTTATGAGTGAAGAAACAATTAGAGGTATTCTTGCTTGCAGAGATAGAGATGATCTAGAGAAATTATTATGCAAGTATAAAGAAAAATCTCCGAATGCTAGAATGAAATGTGATCCTAAGTTTTCTACTTCACCCATCTTTATTGATGATAAGGATTATGAATTCCCTGTCGACCCAGAGTTAATTATTTTGGTTGAATTTGATCCTTTCCACTATTATGAAACTGAAATTGTTGTGGCACATCTTACTAAGTTGAATGAAATAGCCACCCTTTTACTCATGATGAGAAAACTCGCTATTACTTTATTCTCAAATTATTTCTGTTCTCATTAAAGGGTGATGCTAAAGCTTGGTACAATACTCTTGCTCCTGGTTGTGTGCATAGTCCCCAGGATATGATTTATTACTTCTCTGGAAAATATTTTCCTGCTCATAAGAAACAGGCTGCCTTACAGGAAATATTTAACTTTGTGCATATCAAAGAAGAGAGTCTCCCACAAGCTTGGGGGAGGCTTTGCCAATTACTTAATGCTTTGCCTGATCATCCACTTAATAAAAATGAAATACTTGATATCTTCTATAATGGACTAACCGATGCTTTTAGGGATTTCCTAGATAGTTGTGCTGGTTGTGTTTTCAGGGAACGAACTGTTGGACAAGCTGAAGAATTATTGAATAACGTATTGAAAAATTATGATGATTGGACTCTTCTTGAACCACCGCCTAAACCCACTCCGAAGAAGAGGGGTATATTATATCTCAGTCCTGAAGATATGCAAGAGGCAAAGAAATCAATGAAGGAAAAAGGATTAAAGCGGAGGATGTTAAAAATTTACCTCCTATTGAAGAAATACATGGGCTTAATACACCACCACTGCCTAAGGTGGTAGAGGTAAATTATTTAATGAAGTCCAATGATAATGATAATCCTCACAATATGCATCCTAGCCAATGCCTTTATGAGTTTGAAAACTACATTAGAAAATAAGATCACTTCAATGGAAATGTTATGAAACAATTGAAATACAATTCTAATATGATTGCTCGCTTGAGCGACTTGTTATTTAGAATATCGAATGATGTTAGAGGTGTTGGAAAGCATGCTTCTATGGTTCAAACTCAGTTAGAACAAGTTGCTAAATCTCAAAGAGAGTTGCTTGATGAGATGAATAATAATATGCATGACTTTGCTGTTAGAGTTGCAACTAGAGGAGGTAAAATGACTCAGGAACCACTTTATCCTGAGGGTCACCCAAAAAGAATTGGACAAGATTCACAAAGAGCTAACACAAGTGCACCTAGTTCTTCTAGAAAGAAAAAGAAAAATAAAAATGATAGGACTTTGCATGCTCATAGTGAGCCTGAAATAGAAAAACCTCCTGATAATGCTAATGAAACTTCTATCTCTGATGCTAAAACTCAGTCTGGTAATGAACATTCACCTAGTGATAATGAAAAAGATAATGCTGATGTTCATGAAGACTCTCAAACAAATAATAAAGAGCCAGACAATGATGTTGAGATAGAACCACCTGTTGATCTTGATAACCCACAACCTAAGAATAAAATGTATGATAAAAGAGACTACATTGCTAGAAAACGCGGTAAAGAAAGAGAACCATGGGTTCAAAAACCTATGCCTTTTCCACCTAAGTCAACTAAAAAGAATGATGATGAAGAATTTGAACGCTTTGTTGAAATGCCGAGGCCAGTCTTTTGGCGTACTCGCTTGATTGATATCTTGAAAATGCCTCCTTATGCAAAGTATATGAAAGACATCATCACCAACAAGAGAAAAATACCGGAAGCTGAAATCTCCACTATGCTTGCTAATTATTCTTTTAAAGATGGAGTACCTAAAAAACTTTTAGATTTGGGAATACCAACTATACCTTGCTCTATCAAAAAGAATTATGTGAAAACTGCTTTGTGTGATTTAGGAGCTGGTGTTAGTGTTATGCCTTTCTCTTTATATAAAAGACTTGATTTGAATAAACTCACACCTACTGAAATATCTTTGCAAATGGCTGATAAATCAACTGCCATACCTATCGGTATTTGTGAGGATGTGTCCGTTGTTGTTTCTAATGTTACTATTTTGACTGACTTTGTAATACTTGAGATGCCCGAGGACGACAACATGTCAATTATCCTTGGTAGACCCTTCTTGAATATTGCAGGGGATGTTAATGCTTGCAATAAAAGCAAGGTCACTTTTCATATCAATGGTAATGAGCATACAATGCTCTTTTCGAAGAAACAATTCCAAGTGAATGGTATTAATGTTGTTGAAAAATCTCTGCAATCACTATTGGAAGTTTTCAAACACCTCTACATACTGTTAAAAAGAAATATGAAATGCTTATTGTTGGGGACATTCATATCCCCATTGAGGTAACTTAGTGATTTACGAAAGTTCTTTGGTTTAATGCTAATCGAAAGTGGTTGTTAATAAGACTTTATCAACCTTATTAATGTATCATTTTTGAGCGGTATGAAGTTGATGAATTTAGTAAGCACTACCTTCTGTCCCTACTTTTAGTTTTCTGTTTCTATTAGTTAAATAAAATAAAATGCCATGTTTCATCTGTTTTCTGATTTTCCCATGCAATAAAAATGACCCAAAAATAAAAGTTCTCAGAATGCCCTGAAAATTTAATACGATTTTTTCTGAATTTTTGGTGCAAATAATACCATAGGGAGGTGCACCAGGTGGGCACAACACACCTGGGCGCGCCAGGACCCCCAGGCGCACCCTGGTGGGTTGTGGTCCCCACATGGGCCCCTCACTTATCTCTTTACACCACATCATCACCTACCTCCAGAAAAAAAATCTCCATTGCTCTCTCTCTCTCTCCCGTGTTCTTGCTCTCAAACCCGCGGATTTCGATCTCTTTGCTCGAAGCTTCGTTTCCGAAACTGTTTTGGGGGATTGTTGCTTGGTACGTGACTCCACCATTTGTCCAATTAGTTTTTGTTTTAGTGGTTTATATTTTGAATAATTAGCTACTCTTGGTGTTTCTATAGATGAGCTTGCATGTTGAATTCTTAGTGTTCTAAGTAGTTTGAATGCCTGCTATGGCCTCTATGTATCCCTATGAGTAGTTGGTATCATTTTTGTTGAGAAAATTTTGTGGGCTAATAATTTCAGTATGTTGTTCATAGGAAAACCATGAATATCTTTAGGAAGTTTGGCTCCAAGAAGAACTCCAAGGGTGTTATTGGGGAGTCATCTGACAGTGATCTTCATCCTCGGAGGTTGGCGGAAGTACGGCCGTGTGAATGGCCGCACACCCCATTCCTGGAAGAGGCTGGAATCCTTCAGGAGTTCGCACAATATGCTGCTAATACTGGCCTCACCGACTTTATCGCAGATGAGTGTGAATAGCACCAAATCCTCACAAACATCTTTGTTCAAAGCTTTACTTTCTTTCCTAGGAATAATCGTCCTGAAGTGAGCTTTGATTTATATGCTGAAAACCATCAGATACCACTTACTAAATTTTGTGACATATGCATGATCCCTTCTGATGGGAGCTTAGCCGAGCCTAGGCCAGCGGAGTTTGAGACTTTTTATCGCACTTTGACAGTGGGAGATGAGAGAGGGGTGTCAGCTATCACTGCCGCTGGCTTGCATTTTCTTGCGGTTCATTACTTTGCTCTTTTCATTGCAAAATGCTTGCATGCTAGGGAGAAGGTGGGTGCGCTCAGCTCACCAGACCTTGCTGTTTTGCATCGTGCATTAGAGGGCGATAACACTTATAGCTTGGGAGCCATTGTGGCTCGTCGCCTCCACCTTAATAAATCCAAGGGTAAAATTCATAATGGGATTTATGCTACTCGTTTGGACAAGGTTTACCTAGACCGTGCTGCCATGGATCACCACCATTTTACTGATGATAGATCCCTTGACATTCCTATCCCTTATAACCTGGTTTTTAGTATTGAAACTTGTGATATTATTCCGTTGCCTGCTCCTACTTTGTTTGATTCTGTTGCTAGGGCGGATATAGGACCATGCCTGTGGACATCATCACCTACCGGAACACTCAGGCTGCTGCAGAGGTAGAGGAGGATCCTCCGCAGTGGGATTAGTGGATGCCCGCTCCTTAGTACCCCTACTACCATTCCAGACTACTGATCGACTACCAAGTTAGGCCAAAAGCCTAAGCTTGGGGGAGTACTTGTTCTCACTGACATTACATTCATGTCCACTTATTCATCTTGTCGGTGTTCACACTTTTTCATTGTATCATCCATGCTTAGATTTATTTTTCTTGCTTTCTTCTTGTGTGTTTAAAAAACTTTAGAAAAAACAAAAAAAAAACTTGTAGCTAGTTTACTTTCTATGCATGCTTAGTTGTAATATTAATATTAAAAAGAAAACCCAAAAAGATTTTCTTTTGCTTGTTGGGAGCTTTCCCATGTAAATAGTTTTTCTCATTTTTGCTTTTCCCTTTTATTTGCTTGTTCAAGAAAACCAAAAACTCCAAAAATATTTCAGTGTGTTTCTATGAATTTCTTTTCTTTTTTATTCGAGTTGTACCAAGGAGAAGACCACGATGAAAATGTTGACTGGCTCTCATATGAATAACTATTGAACTAATAAAGAGCACATTTTACCTTGTCTTCTTCTGTTGAATAAAGTGTTTGCAGATTCCAGCTTAGTCCACGGCACTCTTGCACTATTATTATTTTCATATCGTTCGGTCGTGTAAGTGAAAGGCAATAATGACGATATTCGATGAACTGGCCGTGGCAGAGAGAAACTGGTATGAACTCGACTTGTTCTGTTTGTGTAAATATGTTTAACCTAGTATCCATGATTCAGCTCATTATGATTAAACATGTTTGCAATGAAAAATAGATATTATAGTTTCTCATGTCATGCATAAGTAGCTGGGAGTGGATAATGATTTATCTTGGATATCAACATTGCGTTAAAATGATTGTGATGTAGTATGATGATATGGTATCCTCCTCTGAATGTTCGAGTGGCTTGACTTGGCACATGTTCATGCATGTAGTTGAATCAAAACCAACATAGCCTCTATGATATTTATGTTCATGGTGATCATATCCTACTCATGCTAGTGTCCAATGTTACTTATGCATAATGCATGCTCATGATCGTTGTTGCTCTCTAGCTGGCCGCTTCTCAATCTACACTACAAAAAATACACTTTCGTGATGATATGTGTTTGTCATAGTAGGTCACATTTTCTGTCATGCATGTACATCCATGACGATTTTATGACAGAATCAAGATAGTCATACCTGTGTTGTCGTAGAAGTGTTCCATGACATTACCAAAATTATCATCACGAAAGTGTCCACTTCCATGACGATAAATCGCGCATCATGGAAGTTCTTTCGTCAAGGGTGACCGACACGTGGCATCCACTGTAATGGGTCGCTGTTAAGCTATCGGGTCCAGTTTTGGATCCGATAACCTGCCAACAACCTAGACCAATAAGGATTTTCCACATGTAAAATTCTCATTGGCCGGAGGAAACACGTGTTGGCTCACCGTTGGGACAGATGTCATCCATTCACTGGACATGAGGCGCCTATGATACGTCGACACGTGGCACGACCCAATAGAGGCCCATTCCGGTGAAAAGGCCGGCCCATTGGACTTGGTCAAAAGGTAACGGGTCGGCCCACGGAAAGCCTGTTAACGGACTGTTCATATACAACCCATTTACGACCCGCTAACTCACGGCCCGTTACGGCCTATCGGAATTAAGCCTAGTAGCTTCATCTGAGCCATCCAATATGATTCCAACCCTTTGTAACTTCCGGCCCATGTATGGCCAATAATGTCTTTCGGCCCATACGAGGCCATTTGTAACTCTTGGCCCATTAACGGCCCGTGGTGAATCTGGCCCGCAATGAACAGTGTACCGCTTTATACCCATTAACGGCCCATTATTCCATTGGGCCGTTTCCATCCCATGTTATCTTTCAACCTTCTCAGGGCCCATTTATTCTTGGGCTCATTTCCAGCATTCGGTTACTTACAACCCGTTACTGGCCTTTTCTGCTTGTGGGCCAAATTCAGCCCGTGGTTACAATCGGCCCGTTTGTGGCCCATTAATCCGTTGTGCCGTTTTCATAGCGTCATCAAATACAACCGATTAATGACGGCCCGTTATTGTTGGTCCATGAACGGATGATTCCAAATCTAGCCCGTTTACGGCCCATAATGCAGTTTGTTATTGGCCCATGTTTGGCCGATCGATCATACGTCCCGTAGAAGGCCCATTGATGCTATGACCCGTAGAAGGCCCATTGTTCCTACGACCCGTAGAAGGCCCATTGTTTCTATGGCCCATAGGAGGCCCATGGTAACTACAGTAAATATGTAGCCCATGGTTATTGTGGCCTAGTTTTAAAAAATAGGTTATTGCGGCCACTAGCAAACTGCGGAAAAAGAAC
The DNA here is from genome assembly GCF_003073215.2 of Triticum urartu. Taxonomy (NCBI): domain Eukaryota; kingdom Viridiplantae; phylum Streptophyta; class Magnoliopsida; order Poales; family Poaceae; genus Triticum; species Triticum urartu. The sequence continues at coordinate 332,909,404 of NC_053026.1, forward strand.
TGCACTGACTACAAGCAAACAAATAAACAAGACAACAAGGAAATAAATAAGCAAGCAACTTACGCTAGGCTATCACGGCTATTACACATATTACATCCACTGGGCATCAAAGTTCGCCACCAGTGCAAATATAGGGAATAAAGCAGCATATCATATACACTGGTTGTCAAAGTTGGCGACCAGTGTAAATAAACACCGCAGCAAAACAAGTCCAGAACTGAAACCACTTCAGAAGAGCTCAAGAAACAATATCCTGGGTACCCATAATGCTGGCAAGATGCTTAGCAAGCTTATTAACTTTCTCTTGTTTGGCGCTTAAATCCTCCAACACTTGCTGTTGCACCAGAAAGTTTGCATCTGAATTCTGCAGGAACTTCCTCAGTCCTTCGGCTTCCTGTCGCATAACATCTGATCGATATCTTTCAACTTGAAGTTGAGACTCAAGAAACCGAACTGATTCAGGCAGTGAGTTTGAAGAGCTGGTGCCAGTAGTAGTAGCCAATAACTCGAACACTACATCAAGACAGGACTTCGGGGTTGTCTCAGTGTCTTCAATATAGTTTTTATCAGCTTTCTTGGAGACCAACAAGGACGTCTCACTATCTTGAACCTTATCTGCATTACTTCCTTTACCATTGCATAACGGGGTACTCTTCTCCAATATTTTATCCGCGTTCTAAAAGAGAAACAAACGAACACATCACAGGTTTACCAAGTTGTATATGAAACTCATTTTGGTAAACCAGTTCAGTAGTAAGGTGGACAGTATAGCAGCTTGAAACAAACATATATCTATGTAGTATGGTAATTGTATGGTCTATATCATTCTAGTTTATGTTGCCAAATCAAGATAGAGACAATTCGAATCATATCTATTTAAGACAAAGCAGCATAGACAGAATATAAGTGTGGGAAACTACACAGCAATAACAACACTTGTAATATGCATGGCATGAGAACATAACTGTTATTCAATTGAAACAGAAATCAACATAGAGCAAGTTACAACAGCAAACACGTTAAAGAAACAGGTTTAAAACATACCTGTTGCGCCATTGGAGTTTCAATTGCATCCTTCAAATTGGAAATTAGTTGGTATGAGTAAATACAATGATGCAAGAGCAAAGTAGTACGAACCATAGCTATGGAACCTAACCCGAGAACAATTCTTCTTCTGCTTTAAGCGTTGACTTGGGGTTCGGAGTGGTGGTCCTCGTGCTTTGGGCACTGCAGTTGCCTTACTAACTGCTCGTGTTTGGGTGCTCTATGGTGGAGACAGTGTTGTGTCAACTAGAACTGGGTTACTATCTTCTGGGGTTGGGGTTAGAAGGGGTGTAGCTGGTTCTCTGTCCAACTGGGTAGGGGTACAATCTGTGTGAGTCTAGGTTATGTGTGGTGGGGCCGGTTCTTGGGCAAGTAAAACCGTGGTTCTGTCTGCATCGACAGGTAGCACAATCTTTTCTGAAGACCGTGTTTTTACTCCCCACAGATACTGCCATCACCCCCTCCAATTGAAATGGCTGATAAACAAGAAAAGTAATTGAATGTACGGACATTGTAAGATACACAGGTGCAATGGATAGTAGGGAAGAAAACAGGGCATGAAATAATTCACATTTATGTTGTCTAACCAAACATAATAGCAGGACATAATTTCACATATATGATGGCTAATTAAATAGGATAGCACAACACAATTTCACATGTATGATGGCTAACTAAACATGATAGAATGACATACTTCAAAATATGATGACTATGTAAACAGGATGACATGATATAACTATACGATGTGTCTATTAATGTGGTTGGCATGCCATAAATCGCAAACATGCCATCGATGGAAACATGATGGCATGATATAATTCACAGATAGAATGACATAATTCAAAATATGATGACTATGTAAACATGATGAGATTATATAACTATATTATGTCTTTAGAAAATGGGTTGGCATGCCATAATTCAGATACATGCTATCTATGTAAACATCATGGCATGATATAATTCAAAAATATGATTTATATACTAAGCAAGTGAGTAGATGGCAATCGCATATATGATGTGTCAACTAAGGAGATGACATTCAATATTGTGTATATGATGTAAAAACTAAGCATTGCAATACAACATTTGCATGATATGAGTAATATAACCCTGCCAAGTTTGAGCATACACCTCAGGGGGGTAATAGGACTGGTCATCTGCCTCTGAATCCTCCTCTTAAGAGCTATTTGTAACCAGCAAGATATCTGCTTCAGTAGGTAGCATTGTCTGCACTGAAGACCTTGTTTTCACTCCAGATTTCTCCATCACCAATTCAAATGGCTGATGCACAGGAAGAGTAGTTTAATATACAAACATTGTCGACAAATGCAACGAGAAATACAAAAAAGGACGTCATGATATAATTCACATATATGAGGCTTGGCTAAACAGCATGGCATTGCATAATTCACATATATAATGTGTTGCAACAAGATAGCATTGCATAATTCACGTATATAATGTCTTACAACAAGATGGCATTGCATAATTCACATATATGGTAATTAGACACTAAACAGGTGGCATTCACACAAAGCATGTCTAAACTAAGCAAACGACATAGAAATGCAAGATACCATACGCACGATATGAGCAACATAACTCTGCCAAGTTAGAGCATGCACCTCAGGGGGAAATAGGACTGATCATCTGTCTCTGAATCCACCTCTGAGGAGCTATCCGTAACCAACAAGACATGCGCTTTGTCAAATAACATTGTCTGCTCTGAAGACCTTGTTTCCACTCCAGATTTTTCCATGACCGTGCCAAATGGCCGATGCACAGGAAGAGTAATTGAATGTACTAAAATTGTTGACAAATTTAACACGTAATAAAAAATGATGGCATGATATAATTCACATATAAGATGACTGGCTAACCAGGGTGGCATTGCAAGATTCACATATATGATGCCTGGCTAAACAAGATGGCATTGCATGATTCACATATACGATAAAGAAACTAAACGGATATCATTCACACAAAGCATGTCTAAACTAAGCAGATGATATATTTGATGTATAAAGTAAGCAATGCAAGCCACCATATGCATGGTATTACCAACATCAGCATGCCAAGTTAGAGCGAAGACCTCAGGGGGTAAATAGGAGTGGTCTTATCCTTCTGAATCCCCCTTAGAACAGTTATCTTCCTCTTGATTACAATCCAAAATGGGTGGAGGGGGGGCTGCCTTTGCGCCCACCATGGAGCGACATTTGCATGAAATATTATTGCCACGCAAGGCTCGTCTCTTTTGCTCTACATGTTCAGTTCCATTGTGTCCAATAACTAACATGCAAAGGAATAAAACATAGTGAGATTATGTAATGAGTGCATGCACAAATCCAGAGTGATGGTAGCAAACTGTGGATATACCCAAAACCAATGATAGTAGGCAGATAATAGCTTTAGTTAAAAAAATACAAATAATGGCTCCTTTAATGTTTGTTTGCACCCAACATGAAACTCATAGTAGACACCCAAGATTAACTAGATAGTAGACAGATAGTACTGATTGCTGCCCTAATATGTACCCCACAACCATTTAAAAACTCAAGTTTCAACATTAGTTTGGACCTGACTCTGAGTCTAATAGGTGAACACGACGATAAAGTAGCATGTCATCATATTAAGCCATGCATAATGTAAGCAGACACGGAAGAGTGCGACCTCTCTTGCGGACCCATGTAGTCCTCAAGGTCATTTACTCAGTTGATGATGGTAATGCAGTTGTCGTGGCTGCTGACGGCGGGGAAGAAGATCTGAGGCGGCGAAAGACAGTCTGGAGAGCGGACCCCTGCTGTGGTGAACCCTTCCGTCGTTGGAGCAGCTGAGCTGGGGTGGAACACAACGCAACAGGAGCAGGACAAACCGCACAAGGTTTTCTTTTACACATATCTGTAACAGAAGTAATTGTTTAAGGGCTGGTTTGAATTTGAGGATTCTAACAACGCATGGATAGGAAATAGACAGGAATAGGATAAGAATGCACGTGCAAAACAGGGAATTTAAAATCACATGATTTCTTCCAATCTGGGTGTTTGGTTCACAAGAATTGGAAGATCACAAGACGCAAAGAAGCATGGTGAGATTAAGTCAAACCACAAGAAAATGTATGGTTATAATGCTATTATGCTACTATCACTAAGTCTTGTGCTTCATGAATAGGAATTTGAAAAGGAGGACAAGTGGAACTTAAAGTTCCTACGGTTTTTCTTTCAAGGAGACACTAAAGGAACAAATCCTACAATTTTCCTTTTCCCCATTCCTTTGAACCAAATGCATGAATAGTAGTACCTAGGAAACTTTCCAATTCCTATGTTTTTCCTTCACTTTTCCTTTCAAGCAGTGGCGATTCTAGTAGGCAGGTGTAGCACCCAAGATGCAATTCTATCCCAATCACGTGATGAATTCATGATTGGGGCACAATCGCATTTCGAGCGCCTAGCAAGGTGGATATCATTACAACATACCATGTACTAAATAGATGAGAATACAAGATAAAGGCTTACACTCGCCACAAGTTACACATCAATACAACAGTTCATCAATAAATAGCAATCATTACAACGGAAGAGCAGGATCCGACTACGGATGAAATCAAACAACAAAGAAGAACGACATCCATCCACCCTGCTAATCCCAGGCTCCCCGACCCGGAACCTATCCCTTGATCAAAGAAGAAGAAGCAGAAGAACTCCAAACAGGCAAGCATCGCACTCGCGTCAGATCATCGCATTACTTGTACCTGCAACTGTTGTTGTAGTAATCTGTGAGCCATGAGGACTCAGCAATCCCATTACCATGGGTATCAATACTAGCAAAGCTTATTGGGTATGGAAGGGGTAAAGTGGTGAGGTTGTAGCAGCGACTAAGTAAAGTATGGTGGCTAACTTACGAGTACAAGAGTAAGATGAGAAACTACGCAAACGGTCGCAAACTAGTAATGATCAAAAATGATCTTGAACTACTTACGTTCAAACATAACCCAACCATGTTCTCCTCTCGAACTTCCCCGAAAAGAGACAGTCACGGTTACGCAACGCGGTTGGTGTATTTTAGTTGAGTTACTTCAAGTCTTCTACAACCAGACATTAACAAATTCCCATTTGCCACATAAACGCGGGCATGACTCTCGAAAGTTTAAACCTTACAGGGGTGTCCCAACTTAGCCCATGACAAGCTCATGATCCTCGAAGACAATCCTCCATCGCGGGACCCTCCGATCAGACTCGGAATACCGGTGCACAAGACATTTCGACAATGGTAAAACAAGTCCAGCAAGACCTCCCGATGGGCCGACCTAGCCTGATAGGAGTTGCGCGATCTTATTCTTAGGGTACACCGGATGGGACATACTACGAGTAAAACCAGCCCTCGAGTTTCCCTGAGGTGGCCCCGCAGTCTACCCGTTTGGGACCAACATCATCAGCACTGCCCCCCTGCTATGTAGAAAAATCCTCGAGTTCATGACGCCCTATGCCAATTAATTATTTAGTTCAAGTATTATTATGGAAAATGTTAAAACCAATGTTGGGCCTTGCTGGAAGAGTTTTATTCAAAGCGAACTATCAAAAGAGGGCCCCATACCCCTCACCGTGTTAGGTACGCAAAATCAAGGAACATAGCACCGATATGATGTAAACTAGGGCGGCAAGAGTGGAACGAAACACCAGGCATAAGGCCGAGCCTTCCACCCTTTACCAAGTATATAAATGCATTAATTAAATAAGAGATATTGTGATATCCCATGATATCCATGTCCCAACATGGAACAACTTGCAACTGCACCTGCAACTAGCGACGCTATAAGAGGGGCTGAGCAAAGCGATAACATAGCCAAACAATGGTTTGCTAGGATGGTCGAAAAGGTTAGAGGCTATCATGTCAATTTGGGAGGCTTGATAAACAAGTGATAGGTAGTGCGAAATAGCGATAGCATCGAGACAACTAGTAAATCAAAGATAGTAGTGGTATCCAGGGTAACGGTCATCTTGCCTGAAATCCCGCTAGGAAGAAGACCGAATCCATGAAGAAGATGAATGGGCGTAGTCGAACAGATCCTCACAATCGCAACATTACTGGGACAATTGAGAATAAGAACAATCGGAAAGAAACAAACAACATGGTAAACAACCATCACATAAACATGGCATGATGCATAATCAAGTATGATGCATGTCCGATTTAATGAGGCATGGCATGGCAAAGGCAACAAACAATACTACAAATTAAGTGGAGCTCAATATGCAATGAGTTGCATATTGACGAAACACCACATTCAAATATTTAGTTCACTCTCGTTTAGCTACTCATCAAAATTAAATGTTGGTTAACATGGCAGGATGTGAAACATATATAAACTATCTATTTAGGCAAGTGAATTTTATTTGAAATTATTTTTCCAAAATTATTTCCAAATAAATAAATAATGAGAGAAGATAATATGACTTCTTCAAAACAGGGGAAATATTGGAAATTTAATTTTAAATAAAATATTTATTTTATTCGAATTTTTATTGAGATTTTTTTGATTGAATTAGGGAAAAATTGCATTTTTAGCCTAGAAAAATGTTCATGTTGTCCCATATGTTAAGAGAGGACCGTGGAAATTATTCTGCAAAATTTAGGATTTTTATTTATTTTATTTTTAGATTTTTCCGTTCGGCGAAATTATTTTTTAAAAAAGTTCTTCGACCGACTGGGCCGAAGCCTAGCCGGCCCAGCCGAGCGCCGCCGCCTTCCTCGTGTGCGGGGGCTGGATTCCACCGGAGTCCGAGGCCGCCTCGACCCCGCCGACCCCTCCCGCAAGTCGGAGAGCCCCGAGGGCCTCCTTATAAGCCGCTGCCGCCCCTCCCTCTCCTCATCGCGCCCCGCCACCGCCCCGCATCGCCGACAGCTGTCGCCGCCGCCGCCACCGCCGCACGCCGCCGATCCGATCCCCCCGCCTTGACTAGTAAGAAACGGTCGGTTCTTTCAGGTTTTTTTTGGTTTTGTCAGTTTAGTTTTTAGATCGGTTTTTCGTTTTTGTTTTAGTCTAATTAGTAAACGTTCACTGGTTAGATCGTTTTAACGAACGGTTTTCGTTCGATAGTCTCTGTTAGCGGACGTTCGTCCGATATATTTTTTCTTTTTAATTTACTTTTGGCCAGGGACCTATCCACGAATAGTTTTCTTACAAATTAGTCCCTGATTTTCAAACCTTCACTACTTTTTGCTCGTTTGTCCAAATCCAGTGAAACCAATGCTAAAATCTTCGTCTTGTTCCCCTCTTTCCAGATAATCAACTTGAACATGATTTGAAAACTTAAAATTTGGTTTCAAGCAGATTTGAATTCGAACTTTTTTTGATCGTAGTTTGAGTTTCGTATCTCCGATTCGATTGATTCTTTTTGCAAATCGAAGCTCTTCACTTGAACTTTCTATTCATATCTTTTATTTTGGGTTTTACCTTTGCATCTTATGCTTGAGTTCTTATGTATGCTATTGTTTGTTCACGATAGAGTTTTCGGAGTGCGAGGCTTGCTACTACGAATCATTAGGGTTTTCCGATCATCAGCAAGGCAAGTAATACTTTGATCATATCCCTTTATTACCCAGTTTTTTATGCATTAGTTTCAAACCTCAAACATTGCATGAGTAGGATTGCTAACGTGTGGGTATTTGGGAAGTAGTTGATGAGGTAGGAGCCTATTGCCCTTTTATTTCAAACCCTGGGTGTTACTACGTTATACTTACACTGCTATGCTATGCTCGTAGATGTGGTTTCGTTTTGAGATAATTCATGAAAGTTTGAGAGTTATTGTTAACTAAGGTTTAACTTAAGGTGGCTACTTTAATACACATATGGGTGGATTGGTTGTGGGCACCTGGGGAATCCAGTGTTGTCCAAGGAGATCCCCAGGAATCCGTGTGATCATCCTATGGTTTGCCACCCAGGCTCAAAGGGATCATAATATTATTCATGCTAGAAACTTCCGTGTGAAACCACAAGCCATTATGAGCTCTGGCATAGTTGAGTATGTTGTGTGACCTCTTTTAGTGGTAGACTAGCAGATGTAGGGGGTGTAGGTGGTACGGTCTACCCGTCGTAAAGAGTTAATGCTTCTCAAAGACTATGTCTCGGTCATCCGTTTCTCAAACATCATGTAGTGCGAGAAATTCAATGAAGGAGATCGAGTCTTTTGGGGAAAAGTGCGCAAACCTCTGCAGAATGCACAAACTAATCATGATTAGCCGTGTCCCCGGTTATGGACATCTTGAGTATCTGGTGCTTGAATATGTTGATCTCATCACTATACTTAATTAATTTGTCGGGTATTTAAACTTTAAATTGTGATTGAGTTGGGGTTACCTTCTCAATGTTTTCAACAAACTTTGTAGTTAAATAAAATATATTCCTTTGTTGTAGGAAAAAATGAGCTTTATGAAAATGATAACCATAGAGCCTCCACCAGCCATATATGCATGTAGTGATAGTTGTTATTTGTGCATTGCTCTATCGTGTTATCTTGCCAGCATATTCCATGTGCTGACTTACACAGGCTGCAACGTATTATGTTGCAAATTTTTCAGACGAAGAGTAAGGTGCGCTAGGTCGTTGTCATGCACTCAGTTTTGCCGTGGATTTGGATGGACTCTCCTACTTTCAAAGCTTCCGTTGTTATCTTATGTAGATGGCCTACGACCATACTATTGTAATAAGTTCTCTTTTGAGACATTCGATGTAATAAGTGTGTGATTGAACTCCGTTATAAAACCTCGAGTACTGTGTGTGTCAGCAATACCGATCCAGGGATGACACTTAAGCACAGAGACTTGAACGTGTGAGGTCGGGTCGCTACAAGATGGTATCAGAGCCCACGTTGACTGTAGGAAATGACCATTAGGACAAGCCACATGATACTCTTCTCTACTCACTCTTTTCCATTTTCTACTCTATAGATGGCGGACCCAAGGAACAAGTTCACTCAACCGGATGATGACACCCCTTTCGGACGACACTTGAAGGAAGTCACTAGGTACCTGAGCATCGGAATACCAAGTTTCACTGGGACCTACACCGCCACTTCACTAGAAGAGGAGCACTAGATGATTCGAATTCATGTTCCAGGAAGGACGTTCGCACCAGTTACTGAGCCCATAGAGTTTCCCTTTGATGCACCAACCTGGAGTCTAGGAAAGAGCATGGCCGCCCACATCGCCATCGGACGCATCGGCGAGGTATACAGTAAGGAGCTTAAGGACACCATCTACCAGATATGTGGACGCCGAGATCAGCAATGGGAGATGATTTGCACCAGGAAGGATAGATCTATTGCAGCCTACATCTAGGAGTTAAATCAGCACATTCATCATCAGGAGAACCAGATGTGCGCCAGCATGATAGACATGAAGAAGGTGATGACCCGGAACATGGAGCTAGAAGAGGAACTCAAGTCTACACGTGATGGATATGAAGAAGAAATTGCAGTACTGCTAGAGAAGAATGAAGACCTGAAGAAGAAGCTAGGAATATTCATGGGAGATCCCGAACCAGAGGAGGACAACCATCCTAAAGACTACATCATAATCGACGACACCGACTCTGACCCCGACAGTGTTGATGATTATGAAGACGAAGCTAGAGCAAATATCATGGAGTCTTCCACCGATCAAAATTTCTAGTCGACCACCATATTATCAGTAGTATTATCCCATGTATATAGTAATAGTCCGAGCTTTTGTAACGGTAGCTTAGATCGATTGTATGACCTTGTTTGAATTGAGTGGTGTGAAATGAATGTGTTTATCTCATGTGCATATGGGTAGCGAATTTCTCTTTAGACCTCAGTCTATTCTGTTCTCACCCCTCTAAAACCTATCAGATGCCTCCGAGACGTGACCCCGGATTTGTCTTCCCACTGGAGCTCACTCAGTTGATCCAACAACAGAATGCCTTGATGCAGTTGCTAGTCCAGTACCAAGGCAACACCACCACCACCACCACCAGCACCACCACCAACAACCACCCACCGCCACCACCTCCCGTTGACAACTTAGCCCATTTTCTGAGGTTGAATCCTCCGGTGTTCTCTAGTAGCACCGAGCCAATTGTTGCTGATGACTGGCTCCGCAGGATTGGAAGGGAACTGACCACCGCAGGTTGCACAGATGCTGAGAAGGTGCACTTCATCGCACACCAACTAGATGGACCCGCAGCCTCATGGTGGGAGAACTACACTGCCACTTTCCCCGTGGCTAATGTCACTTGGGATCAATTTCAGCAAGCATTCCGCACTTCACATGTCTCAACTAGAGCTATGAGTATGAAGAAGCGTGAGTTTCGCAACTTACGCTAGGGAAATCATACTTTGGGGCAGTACGTGGATGAGTTTAGCAAGTTAGCACGCTACGCCCCAGATGATCTGGCCACAGATGCCGCGAAGCAGGAGAAGTTTATGGAAGGGCTGAACGATGAGTTGAGTATGCAGTTGATGGTGGCAACATTTGCCAACTATCAGGAGTTGGTAGACAGGGCTCTTATGATTGAAGGCAAGCAGCAGCATATAGAGAGCCGCAAAAGGAAGTATGGACAGGGGAAGTACAACTCTGGAGCTCAGCATAAGCCCCATTTTACCCCGAACTCGAGAGGACATACCCATCATAACCATGGAGGCCACACTCACAACAGAGGGAGTTCGCATAACCACAATGGCCCTAAGAATGGAAATGGGAATGGAGAAAGCAGCAATCAGAGCCGTTCGAACCCAGCAACACCCGCCAAGAAGGATCTGAGTCATGTCACCTGTTACAAGTGCAGGAAGACTGGACACTATGCTAATGATTGTTTTGAGTTGAAGAATGGTAACAAAAATGGAAGTTCTGGAAAGAAGCCCAATCCTTTCACCAGAGGTCAGGTGAACCACATCAACGTGGAGGAAGTTGAAGAGCAGCCTGACGCAGTGATTGGTAAGTTTTTTATTAAGTCATTTACCGCTCTCGTTCTTTTTGACACTGGTGCATCTCATTCATACATATCAAGGGGATTTGTGGACAAGTTTAAATTGCCAACCTTAGCCCTTAGGTCACCCATGTTATTAAGCTTGCCAGGAGCAGAGTATATGGCCAGCCGATGGTGTGATCGGTTACCATTAACCATTGGTAGCCATGTTTTTCCCTCTGACCTAATAATTTTGGAGTCACAAGGATTGGATATAATACTTGGTATGGATTGGTTATCGAAGTATGGAGGAAACATCGATTGTGCTAGAAAGTCAATTCTATTCACCACCCCAGAGGGTAAAAGGATCAAGTATGTGTCTAGGCATGCGCCAAGGAGGACCCAAGTAAATTCACTCTCGGGAGTTGTTCAGTAAGAAGTACCAACTGTGAAGGATTATCTCGATGTGTTCCCAGAGGAATTACCAGGCATGCTACCAGATTGAGATATAGAGTTTTTAATAGAGCTATTGCCAGGCACTGGCCCAATATAGAAGAGATCGTATCGGATGCCCGCAAATGATCTAGAGGAAATTAAGAAACAAGTTAAGGAGTTATTGGAGAAGGGTTACATTCGACCAAGTTCATCACCGTGGGGAGCCCCAGTGCTCTTAGTTGAGAAGAAGGATAGATCTTTGAGAATGGTTGTTGATTATCGTGCACTGAATGAGGTGACGATCAAGAACACGTACCCACTACCGATGATCAACGATTTGTTTGACCAGCTACAGGGAGACAAAGTATTCTCCAAGATCTATCTTCGATCAGGATACCACCAACTGAAGATCCGAGAACTTGATATACCTAAAACAACTTTTACCACAAGGTATGGGCTATATGAGTACACGGTCATGTCTTTTGGATTGACTAACACCCCTGCCTATTTCATGAGTATGATGAATAAGGTGTGCATGGAGTATTTGGATAAGTTTGTGGTGGTGTTCATCGATGACATATTGGTGTACTCGAAATGAAGAGAACACAAGGAATATTTGCGCTTAGTTCTCAAGAAGCTCAGGGAACATCAACTATACGCCAAGTTCAGCAAATGTGAGTTTTGGTTGAAGGAAGTTGGATTTCTTGGACATGTTATATCAGGAGAAGGTATAGGAGTAGACCCTACCAAGGTTCAGTCTGTCACTGAGTGGTTGGCACCCACCTCAGTTGGAGAGATCCGCGGTTTTCTTGGACTCGCATGATACTATAGGAGATTCATTGAGAATTTTTCCAAGATTGCAAATCCCATGACAGAGTTGTTGAAGAAGGACACTAAGTTTAAATGGACCGAAGAGTGTGAGGCCAGTTTTCAGGAGTTAAAGAAATGTTTAGTTACAACCCCAGTGCTAATTCTTCTAGATATATGCAAGGATTTCCAAGTTTAATGCGACGCTTCTCGCCAAGGACTTGGAGGTGTACTTATGCAAGACAAAAGAGTTGTTTCATATGCCTGACGACAGCTTCAATCTCATGAGTTGAATTATGTTATGCATGATTTGGAGTTAGCAGCCGTAGTGCATGCGCTCAAGACCTGGAGACATTTTCTTATTGAAAACCGTTGTGACGTATACACGAATCATAAGAGTTTGAAGTATATTTTCACATAGAAGGAGTTGAATCTCAGGCAAAGGAGATGGTTGGAGCTCATAAAGGATTATGATATGAAGTTGCATTATCATCCAGGAAAGGCCAATGTTGTAGCAGACACTTTGAGCCGCAAAAGTTGTGTAAATACTCTAGTAACCGGAGGTTTACCGCAGGAGTTAATTGACGATCTCAGAGAACTACGGATGGAGATAGTACCAAGAGGTTTTGTTGCGGCTTTGGAAGTTCAGTCCATGTTATTGGGAAAGATTCGAGAAGCCTAGAAGATTTATAAGGAGATTGCCGAGATAGAGTAGAAGATGAGTAAAGGAAAAGCCAAAGGTTTTCATGAGGATGAACACGAAACTTTGTGGTTTGAGGATCATATCTATGTGCCCAATGATGCGGAGATCAGGAAGTTAATACTTCAGGAAGCTCACGACTCGCCATACTCGATTCACCTCGGAAACACTAAGATGTATTTGGATTTGAAGGAGCATTTCTGGTGGACAGGATGAAGAAGGATATTGTCGAGTATGTAGCAGCATGTGATGTATGTCAGAGAGTTAAGGCAGAACACCAGAAGCCACTAGGGTTACTAAAGCCTATGCCGATACCCAAATGGAAGTGGGATAAGCTTGGCATGGATTTTATCACCGGGTTACCGAGGACCCAATCAGGATATGATTCCATCTGGGTAGTAGTTGATCGCTTGACCAAAGTGGCTCACTTTATCCCCGTGAAGACCACTTATACGAGCGCAAAGTTGGCCAAGATATATATGACCAGAATCATATCTCTGCATGGATTTCCAAGGACCATCGTATCAGATAGAGGAATACAGTTTACCTCGAAGTTTTGGAATCAGTTGCACCAGACTTTGGGTACCAGGCTAGAGTTCAGTACAACCTTTCATCCGCAGAGAGATGGACAGACCGAGAGAGTCAATCATATTCTGGAGGACATGTTGAGAGCTTGTGCACTAGATTATGGATCTAGTTGGGATGATAATTTGCCTTATGCAGAGTTCTCATATAACAACAGTTACTAGGCTAGTTTGAAGATGGCCCCTTTCAGAGCCTTGTATGGAAGGAGGTGCAAGAAACCATTGATGTGGGATGAAGTGGGAGACCGTCAGTTGTTCGGACTAGATTTGATTCGAGAATCTGAAGAGAAGGTTAAGTTGATTCGTGATAGACTGAAGGTAGCTCAGTCCAGGCAGAAGAGTTATGCCAATACTAAACACAAGGAGGTAGCCTATGAAATCAGAGACAGAGCATATCTTCGTGTGTCACCATTGCGAGGAGTTAAACGATTTGGAGTCAAGGGAAAGTTAGCCCCAAGGTTTGTAGGACCATACCGTGTTTTGGAACATATGGGAGAAGTGGCCTACAAGTTGGAATTACACGAAGGTTTGTCAGGAGTTCATGATGTGTTTCACGTTTCCCAGTTGAAGAAGTGCCATGCTGAGATGGCCGATGTTCCTATGAGAGATACGGTGCCCCTGGAAGCAATTTAGTTGGAGAGTGACCTAACTTACGAGGATAAACCCGTCAAGATACTCGAGTTTGCCAGCCGAGTTACACGCATCAAGGTTATCAAGTTTTGCAAAGTTCAGTGGAGCCACCATACCGAGGAAGAAGCCACCTGGGAGCGAGAAGAAGACCTGCGGAAAGACCAACCACACCTATTTTCTAGCCAACCCGAATCTCGAGGGCGAGATTCATCTTAAGGGGGGTAGGTTTGTAACATCCCAATTTTCAATTTGGATGTTAATCATTAGGTCATCATATGCATGTATGCTCTTCACATTTTTTTCATTTTTATTTGAACATTTTGATCCTAAAGACCTTAAGCAACTCAAGGACCATTTGAGAGAGTTGGAGGTTTTATAAAAATTCCATTTTTGATTTTTTTTCAAAATTGGTAAATTTGGATCAAAGTGAATTTTATTTGAAATTATTTTTCCAAAATTATTTCCAAATAAATAAATAATGAGAGAAGATAATATGACTTCTTCAAAATAGAGGAAATACTGGAAATTTAATTTTAAATAAAATATTTATTTTATTTGAATTTTTATTGAGATTTTATTTGATTGAATTAGGGAAAAATTGCATTTTTAGCCCAGAAAAATGTTCATTTTGTCCCAAATGTTAAGAGAGGACCGTGGAAATTATTTTTGGAAAATTTAGGATTTTATTTATTTTATTTTTAGATTTTTCCGTGCGGCGAAATTATTTTAAAAATAGTTCTTCGACCGACTCGGCCGAAGACCCGCCGGCCCAGCCGAGCGCCGCCGCCTTCCTCACGTCCGGGAGCCAGACTCCACCGGAGTCCGAGGCCGCCCCGACCCCGCCGACCCCTCCCGCAAGTCGGAGAGCCCCGGGGGCCTCCTTATAAGCCGCCGCCGCCCCCCCTCTCCTCCTCATCACGCCCCGCCGCCATTGCCCCGCATCGCCGACAGCCGCTGCTGACGCCGTTGACCGGTAAGAACCGGTCGGTTCTTTCGGTTTTTTTCGGTTTTGTCGGTTTAGTTTTTAGATCGGTTTTTCGTTTTTGTTTTAGTCTAATTAGTAAACAGTCACTGGTTAGATCGTTTTAACGAACGGTTTTCATTCGTTAGTCTTTGTTAGCGGACGTTCCTCCGATAGATTTTTTCTTTTTAATTTATTTTTGGCTAGGGACCTATCCGCAAATAGTTTTCTTACAGATTAGTCCCTGATCTTCAAACCTTCACTACTTTTTGCTCGTTTGTCCAAATCCAGTGAAACCAACGCCAAAATCTTCGTCTTGTTCCCCTCTTTCCAGATAATCAACTTGAACATGATTTTGAAAACTTAAAATTTGGTTTCAAGCAGATTTGAATTCGAACTTCTTTTGATCATAGTTTGAATTTCGTATCTCCGATTCGATTGATTCTTTTTGCAAATCGAAGCTCTTCACTTGAACTTTCTGTTCATCTCTTTTCTTTTGGGTTTTACCTTTGCATCTTATGATTGAGTGCTTATGTATGCTATTGTTTGTTCATGATAGAGTTTCCAGAGTGCGAGGCTTGCTACTACAAATCACTAGGGTTTTCCGATCGTCAGTGCTACCTCTTGAGCACTGCGTTGGTTTTCCCTGGAAGAGGAAAGGGTGATGTAGTAAAGCAACATAAGTATTTCCATCAGTTTTTGAGAACCAAGGTATCAATCCAGTAGGAGACCACGCGCGAGTCACCTCGTACCTACACAAACAAATAAGAACCTCGCAACCAACGCGATAAAGGGGTTGTCAATCCCTTCACGGCCACTTGCAAGAGTGAGATCTGATAGAGATAATAATAATAAGATAAATATTTTTGGTATTTTTATGATATAGGTTGAAAGTAAAGATTGCAAAATAAAATAGATGGGAAACTTGTATGATGGAAAATAGACCCGGGTGCCATAGATTTCACTATTGGCTTCTCTCAAGATAGCATAAGTATTATGGTGGGTAAACAAATTATTGTCGAGCAATTGGTAGAAAAGCGAATAATTATGAGAATATCTAGGCATGATCATGTATATAGGCATCACGTCCGCGACAAGTAGACCGACTCCTGTGTGCATCTACTACTATTACTCCACACATCGACCGCTATCCAGCATGCATCAAGAGTATTAAGTTCATAAGAACAGAGTAACGCCTGAGCAAGATGACATGATATAGAGGGATAAACTCATGCAATATTATATAAACCCCATCTTTTTATCCTCGATGGCAACAATACAATATGTGTCGTTTCCCCTACTGTCACTGGGATCGAGCACCTAAGATTGAACCCAAAGCTAAGCACTTCTCCCATTGCAAGAAAGATCAATCTAGTAGGCCAAACCAAACTGATAATTCGAAGAGACTTGCAAAGATAAACCAATCATACATAAAAGAATTCAGAGAAGAATCAAATATTGTTCATAGATAATCTGGATCATAAACCCACAATTCATCGGATCTCGACAAACACATCGCAAAAGAAGATTACATCGAATAGATATCCAAGAGAATCGAGGAGAACTTTGTATTGAGATCCAAAGAGAGAGAAGAAGCCATCTAGCTACTAGCTATGGACCCGAAGGTCTGAAGTAAACTACTCACACATCATCAGAGAGGCCATGGAGTTGATGTAGAGGCCCTCCGTGATCAATGCCCCCTCCGGCGGAGCTCCAAAAAAGGCCCCAAGATGGGATCTCTCGGGTACAGAAGGTCACGGCGGTGGAATTAGGTTTTTGTGGTGCTCCTGGATGTTTGCGGGGTACATGGACTTATATAGGAGGAAGAAGTAGGTCGGTGGAGCAACGAGGGGCCCACGAGGGTGGAGGGTGCGCCCAGGGGGGGGGGGGGGGGGGGGGCCCCGGGGGGGGGGGGGGGCGCCCGGGGGGGGGGGGGGGTAGGCGCGCCCCCTGCCTTGTGGCCTACTCGATTGTTTCTTGACGCCCACTCCAAGTCTCCTGGATCAAGTTTGCTGAGAAAATCACGTTCCCGAAGGTTTCATTCTGTTTGGACTTCGTTTGATATCCTTTTCTGTGAAACACTGAAATAGGCAAAAAAACAGCAATTTGGGTTGGGCATTCGGTTAATAGGTTAGTCCCAAAAAGGATATAAAAGTGTAAAATAAAGCCCATTAACATCCAAAACAGATAATATAATAGCATGGAGCAATCAAAAATTATAGATACGTTGGAGACGTATCAAGCATCCCCAAGCTTAATTCCTACTCGTCCTCGAGTAGGTAAATGATAGAAAAGAATTTTTGATGTGGAATGCTTTCTAACATATTTCTCAATGTAATTTTTCTTTATTGCGGCAAGAATGTTCAGATCCGAAAGATTCAAGATAAAAGTTTAGTATTGACATAAAAATAATAATACTTCAAGTATACTAACTAAGAAATCATGTCTTATCAAAATAACATGGCAAAGAAAGTTATTCCTACAAAATCATATAGTCTGGCTATGCTCTATCTTCTCCACACAAAATATTTAAATCATGCACAACCCCGGTTACAATCCAAGCAATTGTTTCATACTTTTGATGTTCTCAAACCTTTTCAATCTTCACGCAATATATGAGCGTGAGCCATGGATATAGCACTATATGTGGAATAGAATGGTGGTTGTGGAGAAGACAAAATGGAGAAGATAGTCTCACATCAACTAGGCGTACCAACGGGCTATGGAGATGCCCATCAATAGATATCAATGTGAGTGAGTAGGGATTGCCATGCAACGGATGCACTAGAGCTATAAGTGTATGAAAGCTCAACAAAAGAACTAAGTGGGTGTGCATCCAACTTGCTTGCTCATGAAGACCTAGGGCAATTTTGAGGAAGCCCATCATTGGAATATACAAGCCAAGTTCTATAATGAAAAATTCCCACTAGTATATAAAAGTGATAACATAGGAGACTCTCTATCATGAAGATCATGGTGCTATTTTGAAGCACAAGTGTGGAAAAAGGATAGTAACATTGTCCCTTCTCTCTTTTTCTCTCATTATTTTTTTATTTGGGATTTTTCTTCTTCTTTTTGGCCTCTTTTTTTTCATCCGGAGTCTCATCCCGACTTGTGGGGGAATCATAGTCTCCATCATCCTTTCCTCACTAGGACAATGCTCTAATTATGATGATCATCACACTTTAATTTACTTACAACTCAAGAATTACAACTCAATACTTAGAACAAAATATGACTCTATGTGAATGCCTCCAGCGGTGTACCGGGATGTGCAATGATGCATGAGTGACATGTATGAAGAATTATGAGTGCCTGCTTTGCCACAAATACAATGTCAACTACATGATCATGCAAGCAATATGACAATGATGAAGCGTGTCATAATAATGGAACGGTGGAAAGTTGCATGGCAATATATCTTGGAATGGCTATGGAAATTCCATAATAGGTAGGTATGGTGGCTGTTTTGAGGAAGGTAAGTGGTGGGTTTATGGTACCGGCGAAAGTTGCGCGATACTAGAGAGGCTAGCAATGGTGGAAGGGTGAGAGTGCATATAATCCATGGACTCAACATTAGTCATAAAGAACTCACATACTTATTGCAAAAATCTATTAGTTATCGAAACAAAGTATTACGCGCATGCTCCTAGGGGGATAGATTGGTAGGAATAGACCATCGCTCGTCCCTGACCGCCACTCATAAGGAAGGCAATCAATAAATAAATCATGCTCCGACTTCATCACATAACGGTTCACCATACGTGCATGCTACGGGAATCACAAACTTCAACACAACTTTTTCACAAATTCACAACTACTCAACTAGCATGACTCTAATATCACCATCTCCATATCTCAAAACAATTATCAAGTATCAAACTTCTCATAGTATTCAATGCACTTCTATGAAAGTTTTTATATTATTCCTAAAAGCAAATTTCCATGTTGTTCTAAAGGACTCCCAAAATAATATAAGTGAAGCATGAGAGATCAATTATTTCTATAAAATAAAACGACCGCTGCGCTCTAAAATATATAAGTGTAGCAATAGAGCAAAAACTATATAGCTCAAAAGATATAAGTGAAGCACCTAGGATATTCTTATAAATTTCAAATCATGTGAGTCTCTCTCAGAAGGTGTGTACAGAAAGGATGATTGTGGTAAACTAAAAAGCAAAGACTCAAATCATACAAGACGCTCCAAGTAAAACACATATCATGTGGTGAATAAAAATATAGCTCCAAGTAAAGTTACCGATAGACGAAGACGAAAGAGGGGATGCCTTCCGGGGCATCCCCAAGCTCAGGCTTTTTGGTGTCCTTGAATTTTACCTTGGGGTTCCATGGGCATC
>NC_053026.1:333583274-333685433 GCF_003073215.2 Triticum urartu
ATACGGATGTATCTAATACTAAAACGTGAATTGATACATCCGTATTTCTGGAAATATGCCATATTCCATTTTGGGCAGGTCCATTTCTGGACGTTTCCAAATACAGAAAATGCCATTTCTGTTTATTTCCATTTTAGGCAGGATTCAACTTAGAGCATTTGTGAAGATTTTTCTATATGAACCCAAACATATTATATACTCCCTCCGTCCCAAAATTCTTGTCTTAGATTAGTCTAGATACGGATGTATCTAATACTAAAACGTGAATTGATACATCCGTATTTCTGGAAATATGCCATATTCCATTTTGGGCATGTCCATTTCTGGACGTTTCCAAATAAAGAAAATGCCATTTCTGTTTATTTCCATTTTAGGCAGGATTCAACTTAGAGCATTTGTGAAGATTATGCCATATTCCATTTTGGGCATGTCCATTTCTGGACGTTTCCAAATACAGAAAATGCCATTTCTGTTTATTTCCATTTTAGGCAGGATTCAACTTAGAGCATTTGTGAAGATTTTTCTATATGAACCCAAACATATTATATACTCCCTCCGTCCCAAAATTCTTGTCTTAGATTAGTCTAGATACGGATGTATCTAATACTAAAACGTGAATTGATACATCCGTATTTCTGGAAATATGCCATATTCCATTTTGGGCAGGTCCATTTCTGGACGTTTCCAAATACAGAAAATGCCATTTCTGTTTATTTCCATTTTAGGCAGGATTCAACTTAGAGCATTTGTGAAGATTTTTCTATAAGAACCCAAACATGTTATATACTCCCTCCGTCCCAAAATTCTTGTCTTAGATTAGTCTAGATACGGATGTATCTAATACTAAAACGTGAATTGATACATCCGTATTTAGAAAAAATTAAGACAAGCATTTTGGGACGGAGGGAGTATATAATATGTTGGGGTTCTTATAGAAAAATCTTCACAAATTTAAGACAAGCAAGTTTGCACACATGTCATTTTACATCATGATGTTGTTTTGTCATTTTTGTGTGATTTAATTCAAATATGATATGAGGTTGTTTGGCACATGTATAGCTTCATTTTCATGCCTACACCATGCTAGAATTGATTCCATGTCATTTAGTGCACTGTGATGAGTGCCACAAGCTTGCAAAGTTGCTATCATGATTTGTTTCTGTCATGCCTTGAAATTTCACTGCCTGAATCTGTTTATAAAACTTACTATGTTTACATGGGTGCCATCATATCTTCTATGCCTTCTTGGCTCATGTTCAGTAAGGGAGTTTTGTTAAGTGCATTTAGTAGAAGCATGTCATGCCTTTGTTTTCTATGTTAAGTTCCTGTAGCATGTTGTTTGCTTACTCTAAACATTGCTTCCTGATGTTGTTATATGTCAAGTTAGTATTTTCACCAAGTCTGTGAAGCTGATAACTTTTGCACTTTTGCCATGCTTGTTTGAACCTGTTCTAGTGTGATTTAGCCGTAGCTTAGTGTTCATGTTTTGTCAAGCATCTCTTGTACATCACTACCATATGCTTTGTTGCTATGTTTAAGTGTTGTAGCATAGTTTCTTGTTGCATTCTAAGTACTATCATGTTGTTAATCGCAGATTTGCATCATCCTTGTATTGTTTGTCATTTGCAAACCGTGCATCCGTTTCCGGTGATCCTTATATCAATTTCGACCGAAATCACCTCATCTTTCCAGCGGCGTACTTGTTATGACAAGTTGATTCCTTGATCATTCTTTCCCTTCCGGAGCACCCATATGCATTACATATCATATCTTGCATATCATGCCATGTATTGCATCATGTTGCTTGTGCATTGCACCATGATTGATTATTGTTCCATTGATTGTGTTCTTGCTTTGGGTAGAGCCGGGAGACGAGTACATTTACGAGGAACCTGTTGAGTACGCTAACGAGGATCAAGCTTTTGACAACTCTGAGAATATTGCAGGCAAGATGACCATACCCTCGATATCACTTCTATCTTTGCTTGCTAGTTGTTCGCTCTATTGCTATGTCGCGCTACCTACCACTTGTTATATCATGCCTCCCATATTGCCATGTCAAGCCTCTAACCCACCTTCCTAGCAAACCGTTGTTTGGCTATGTTACCGCTTTTGTTCAGCCCCTCTTATAGCGTTGCTAGTTGTAGGTGAAGTTGAAGTTTGTCCCATGTTGGAACATGGATATGTTGGGATATCACTTTATCTCTTATTTATTTAAATGCATCTATATACTTGGTAAAGGGTGGAAGGCTCCGCCTTTTGCCTGGTGTTTTGTTCCACTCTTGCCGCCCTAGTTTCCGTCATACCGGTGTTATGTTCCTTGATTTTGCGTTCCTTACGCGGTTGGGGTTCTGGGACCCCCTTGACAGTTAGCTTTGAATAAAACTCCTCCAGCAAGGCCCAACCTTGGTTTTACCATTTGCCTACCTACCACCTATACCTTTCCCTTGGGTTCTGCAGACTCAAGGGTCATCTTTATTTTAACCCCCCCCCCCCCCGGGCTAGTGCTCCTCTGAGTGTTGGTCCAAAATGGGCAGCCTGCGGGGCCACCTCGGGGAAACTTGAGGGATGGTTTTACTCATAGCTTGTCCCATCCAGTGTGCCCTGAGAACGAGATACGTGCGACTCCTATCGGGATTTGTCGGCACATTGGGAGGCTTTGCTGGTCTTGTTTTACCATTGTTGAAATGTCTTGTAACCGGGATTCCGAGACTGATCGGGTCTTCCTGGGAGAAGGAATATCCTTCGTTGATCGTGAGAGCTTGTGATGGGCTAAGTTGGGACACCCCTACAGGGTATAAACTTTCGAGAGCTGTGCCCGCGGTTATGTGGCAGATGGGAATTTGTTAATATCCGGTTGTAGAGAACTTGGCACTTGACTTAATTAAAATGAATCAACCGCGTGTGTAGCCGTGATGGTCTCTTTTCGGCGGAGTCCGGGAAGTGAACATGGTCTTGTGTTATGCTTGAACGTAAGTAGTTTCAGGATCACTTATAGCTTCACGACCGTTGCGTAGCTTCTCATCTTACTCTTATTTGCATATGTTAGCCACCATATTTTCTTAGCGCTTGCTGCAGCTCCACCTCATTACCTTATCCTACCCATAAGCTTAAATAGTCTTGATCTCGTGGGTGTGAGATTGCTGAGTCCTTGTGACTCACGGACACTTCCAAACAGTTGCAGGTGTCGATGATACCAGTGCAGGTGATGCTACCGAACTCAAGTGGGAGTTCGACGAGGACCTTGGTCCTTACTATGTTTCGTTTCCTGATGATCAGTAGTGGAGCCCAGTTGGGACGATTGGGGATCTAGCATTTGGCGTTGTCTTCCTTTATTTTGATTCTGTAGTCGGACCTTGATTGTATTTTGGATGATGTATGTTCAACTTGTTATTTGTGTGAAGTGGAAATTGTAAGACAACTCTTTATCCCTTTCTTATTCAGTACACGGGATTGTGCAAAGATTACCCCTCTTGCGACAAAACCGCCATGCGGTTATGCCTCTAAGTCGTGCTTTGACACGTGGGATATATAGCCGCATCATGGGTGTTACACCAAGGAGTTGGTCAAGCATTGCAAAGGGTGCCAGAAGTTCAGCTCCAAGCAACATCTACCGGCTTCTGCACTCAAGACCATCCCCCTTACCTGGCCTTTCGCCGTGTGGGGGCTGGACATGGTTGGACCATTCAAGACAGCACGCGGCGGCATGACCCACCTGCTTGTCGCCGTGGACAAATTCACCAAGTGGATCGAGCAAAACCAATCAAAAAACTAAATGGTCCGACTATTGTGACCTTCGTTGCCGACATCACCGTCCGATATGGTGTACGACACAGCATCATCACCGACAATGGCACAAACTTTGTCAAGGGAGCCCTGGTCCATTTCTACGCGACGCGGGGCATCCGACTGGACTTAGCATCAGTTGCCATCCGCAGTGAAACGGCCAGGTCGAGCGAGCAAACGGCCTTATCCTCTCCGATATCAAGCCCCGGCTGGTCGAGCCTCTAGAGCGATCGGTCGGCTGCTGGATCGATGAGCTACCGGCCGTCCTCTAGAGCCTCCGCACCACTCCAAACAAATCAACCGGCTTCACTCCATTCTTCCTTGTTTACGGGGCTGAGGCCGTCATCCCAACTGACATCGAGTTCGACTCACCTTGCGTCACCATGTACACGGAGGCGGAGGCGAAAGAAGCAAGAGAAGACGGTGTTGATCTGCTGGAAGAGGGCTAGCTGTTAGCACTCAGCCGATCCGCCATCTACCAGCAGAGCCTCCGCCGCTACCATAGTCGAAAGGTCAAGCCAAGATCATTCCAAGAGGGATACCTTGTGCTTCGGCTGATCCAGCGAACAACCGGCTAGCACAAGCTCTCGGCACCTTGGGAAGGTCCGTTCATCATCAGCAAAGCTTTGGGCAATGACTCCTACTACCTCATCGATGCACAGAAGCCCAGAGCGCGCAAGAGAGACGACTCCGGCGAAGATTTTATAGTTGAAAGCAGTATGTACCACGCCATCTTTTGTACTAAACGCTAAGACATCAGGACCCTCAAGTAGCACTCGGGGGCTACCCTCTTTATCTATATGACAAGTTCCATGTCTATAAATGTGTTATTTGTTATTCTGCCTGGCACCGGGTTCGACCAGTCGGCCCGGGGGCTTGCCGCCTTGTGTTATGCCCATGCTACCTGCAGTCAGACAAGTAGTGTGCCGGCACCTAAGCCCTCTCTTGCCATCAGCCGCAGCTCGCAGAGCGACTGCCCGGCTGGCAAGAGTTAAAGGCAGGAAAGGGTGCCCACACGAAAAATGGCTAAGGACCAAAGCATCGGCATAGGCCAAGCCGGCTCCCTGCCTTGCCGACCGGCTGTTCAGCAGCCGGTCGTCTGGTTCCTACAACTAAAACCTGCTACACTCTACAAAGGCTAAGTACTTGCCTTCCCAAAAAACGGCCAAGTACTTGACCCAGCCACAGACCGCAGAGCGGCTGGCCGGTTCGCAAGACGGCAGTTAAGGGAAGGCGGCCAAGGAAAAAGTCAAAAAGAGCAGAAGAGCAAGGCAAGTTGGAAATTGGCAAAGATAATTTACATAGCAAAAGGCCCTTGGCCAGAATTCAATAGAGTTTGAATACACCCCTAGTGGGTGGAACTACGCGAATCTAACAAGTCTGTTTGAAAGAAATTACAAAGCAGGAAGAAAAAAGATAACTTGGCCGCCTAGGCCAGAGGGGCAGAAGCCGGATTAGAAGGGTCGGCAGAGGTCGAGGCTCCGGGTGGTGGAGCGGCCACCTGGTCGATCTCGGCCTGATCAACACCAGTGGTAGTCGGCTCATCGGCGTGCCGCCTGTTGGTCGAGATATGGTCAGGATGAGGCTGGCTGTCGCCTCCATCATCCGACGCATCGTCTCCGCCGTCCTCGTCCTCCTCTTCTTCCCCTTCATCGCTGGACGCGATCTCCTCCACCGAGTCCTCGCCGCCTTTAGGGTTCATCCCGAACCAGTTGGGCAGCGCCTCGGCACCCTCCTCAGTCAGCTCGAGGAGGAAGACGCTGGTGTCCGTGTACTCGGCGATCACCGCAGCACGACGATAGAGGTCGGGTCCCACCACCGCCAGCCCTTCGGTGGCTTCAGCTTTGAGGGTGGCCAGTTGGTCCAGATTTAGCTCGGGGTACCACCCCTTGATGAACTCCAGAGCCCGCCGTGCGCTTGCCCGAGCTGCGGAGCCCTTCCATGCCTCAAAGCGGCCAATGGCCACCTCCAACCAGTCAGAGGTCCGACTGGAGGTGCGCAGAAGCGGAGTACTTGGCCTGAGGGCGGAAACCACCTAAGCTCCAGTGTGCTGCAGACGGCGGAGCGCTCGGTGGGCCGGCTGGAGGCGAGCTTGAATGGCAAGCAGCTGCTCGGCAAGGATCCGAGGGGCGTTGGGTGCAATTTCTGCACCAGCCAGCCTTCGCTCGTCACGGCGGGCCTCGATGGCTTGGCTGGCGGCAACGGCATGACCAGGGAAATACTCTACACAAGAAGAAAAAATAAGCATGAAGTCGAAGGTCCGGTGTCAGGACCCCGATTCCAAGTCACATCGATCTAGCCGGTAACACCTCATATCACTTTGCGGCCTCATGCATGGTATTCCCACGGGTGTCGCCTTACCATGGCCTGGACCGTTTGCGCCTTTTGGCTCACGTATATGATAGTGTCGCTAGCATCCATATGACAGAGAACCCGGGCCAACATGGCTAGTCATGAACCCAAAGCGGCACCAACCTATGGGGACAGGCATACATCAGTCACATCGAGCATGTCGGTCAGCAGCGTGTGAATCCGGGTTGTAGCACTGGGCTAACAGGACTTCGGGAACCCGGGCTATAGCAGGCTAGGCAGGACTCCGGATGTCATCGCGTGACATTTCCCCGAAGGGACAGACACAGGAACGAAGTGAAACACATGCCGGCCAGTCAAGTGTCCTGAGCAGTAGTGCTGGGCTAGCAGGACTCCGGTGAACCGGGCTGTAGCGGACTACTATGGCTCATGGAAGCACTAGACTACATTTCCCCATAAGAGAGGCTGCCAAGGATAAACAACTAGATGGTCAGATCCCACACATACCAAGCATTTCAATCATACACACAATATGCTTGATATGTGTAAATACAACATGGCATCACAACATAACTCTACGACTCAAGTATTTATTCATTAGGCTCCAAGGAGCGAGATATTACAAGCATGGGTCTCATGACCCAACAATCATAGCATACAAATCAAAGCACATGCGGAAGCTTAACATGTCTGAGTACAGACATCTACAAATGAAAAAGGCTAAGAAGCCTGACTATCTACCAGATCCTGTCGAGGGCACAAGATCGTAGCTAAGGTATCAAGCTAAATGTCAAAGTCCACGCGAAACTACTAGCGAGACTGAAGTCTCTCTGCAAAACATAAATTAAGCAAACATGAGTAAAAAAGTACTCAGCAAGACTTACATCAGAACTAGCTACATATGCATTGGTATCAACAGGGGTGGTGGTGGAGTTTAACTGCAGCAAGCCAACTTTGACTCGGTGGCTATCTTAAACTACAACTGCAAGTAACTCTTTTGAGGTGGCGCACACGAGTCCACATATTCACCATATCAATACACCACTATGGATCTGCTCCCGTCTCCCTACGAGAACGCCATCCATAGCACTCACGCTTATCCTGCGCATTTTAGAGTATCCACTTTCACTTGTCTATGAACTGTTATAGGCAACCCAGAAGTCCTTTACCACGGACGCGGCTATTCGAATAGTTTTATACCCTGCAGGGGTGTACTTCGTCACACATGTTGCCACCACTTAGCACCTGCACACGACATGTGCTCGGCAGACTTCAAGCGAAAGTTGACGTGGGTGTAGACCATGACCTGACTAACCGCACAAGTCTCCAGTCCAGGTTTATCACCTATTCAGGTTCCATCCGCGAGGAGATCCGGTCGGAGTTTCGCTCACAGCCCCAAACGATGTGTGTAGGGTTCCCAAGACACCAAACGGGCGCCCGGTACACCGTGCCACGGTGTATCTACCGCATCATAGCCCACCCCTAGGGTCAGCGCTACGCATGGCTGCCAACACATATCCTATAAACACTAGAAACTAGTTGCAACTCCTGGACAGAGGACGAGAGGGGTCAGTAAGTCGAGCGGGGTCATATTTCAGGTCCCAATGTGTGGTAGTAGCTGTATCATGGATCACAAACACAGAACTCAGTTCCTAAGGACGGCTTCAATGAAACAACCCACCATGTACTCCTACATGGCCTCTCATTGATACCTTTACCAAATCATGTTCACACACTTAGCTCTCAACAGTAGGACATGTTCACACACCTCCGATTCATCCTCGATGAATCAGACCCGAAACAATTCTATGCAATAGCAGGCATGACAAACAAGCATGAATGAGTAGGCACATCAGGGCTCAAACAACTCCTACTCATGCTAGTGGGTTTCATCTATTTACTGTGGCAATGACAGGTCATGCAGAGGATAAGGAGTTCAACTACCGCAATAAGTAACAGATGAATCGTTGTTGTCCTACTGCAATAAAAGAGAGCAGGAGCGAGAGAGTGGGATTGTATCGGAATGAGCAAGGGGGTTTTGCTTGCCTGGCACTTCTGAAGATGATATAGCTCCTCATCGGTGTCATCGAACACATCGTCGAAACATATGTCTACCGAGGGGGGGACAATCACCAGCAAACGCAGAAAGAATACAATCAATGCAATGCACATTATGATGCATGATCATGACATGTCAATATGCTGTGATTTGAGCTAATGCAACTAAAACCAGATTAAATGAAGTTGGTTTGAACCAAAGATTCAAATTCAACTCCATATGTGATTATTTAAATGCCACTTATTTGATTTGACCTGATCAGCAGGCATAAGTTGTTCAAACATGCATGATAATGCCATAATCAGATTCTTTGGATTTTTCTGATCATTTTTCATATATAAATTATTTGATTTGGAGCTACGGTTGATTTTCTATGAATTTTAGAAGTTTTGGGCATTTTCTGGAATTTCCTGAATTAAGTTAAATCCAGAATATGAGTTATTGCGTCAGCACTGCGTCACTGTGATGTCAGCTGGTCAACTGGGTCGGCCAGGTCAAACCTGACCTATGGGACCCATACGTCAGTGTCTCAAGCTGATTTGGTTGGATGACAGGTGGCAGGGGCGGACCCAGGATGAAAATGTCCCGGTGTCCACGCCTAAATTACACATATGTGGACACCAAACTATGTTATGCATAAAACTAACATGCTCAACCATTGTAGATATGCAGTAGTAAAAATGCTTATCAAAATACTGGTCTACTTGTAATCGTAGTTGATTATATGAATTTTTTTTGCCCAAGTTGAACAATAACGCATAAAAACTTTGAAGACAAGTTTAATCAGCTAAGGCTACACTATTTATGGCTAGGTCCTACGGCCAGCTGGAGGAGTGTCGCATCCAACGGTGCAGGTGGTTGAGCGCGCGATGGCCGGGAACGACGCTGGCGAGCGTTTGGGTGGCGGCCGGAGTTCGGACACGCACGGGTTCGGTGTTCCGGTGCACGGCAGGACCAGCTGGTGGTCGGGGTCGTCTCCTAGGAGCAACCCGAGCACGATGACGCGCCCAGGCGCAAGCAATGCCGTCTGTAGACACGACGGCGACATGGCCGGCGGGCGTGAGCTCTCGGCTCCGGCGAAAAGCACGGCTAGAGGAAGGGTTGGAGAGGGGAAACAAGGGGGAAACGACGGAGGCTCACAGAGGGGTCGAACGGAGTCGAGGTCGAGGCCGGGTAAGCCCTGGACAGCACGAATCGAACGACGGCGATCACCGGACAGAGGCGGCGATGAGGACAGCGGGGACGACGTTGCAGGGCTCATGCGGTCGTGGCGGAGCTCGGGGACGTGGAGATGGAGCGAGGGAGTGGCTGGCCACGGTGGTTCTCGGCGGTGTGGCCATGGTGGCTTCGGCCATGAGGGACAGCGAGGGAGCGAGAGGGAGAGAGACCTAGAGAAAGAGGGGGGTCCGTGGCCGTCTCCGTGGCGCTGGGAGAGAGCCTCGGGGCGTGAGGCAGGCAGGGAGGAGGTGGCGGCCTCAGCGCGCGCCGTGCCCGCCTTCGCCTCTGCCTACTGGTAGAGGTTGAAGACGACTGGCACTAGCCAGGTGGGCTGGGCCGGCTGGAGGAGCTGGGCCAGGTAAGCCAGGTGAGTTTCTGCTCTGTTTTATTTTTTCTATTTTGTTTTCTTTTATTTGTTTATTTGCCACTATTTAAATTCAAAATAGAATTCAAACTCATGCCAAATCTTTCTGAAATATTTTATGTTGCATACATGGACCTAGCCACATGCCCATAAATTATCTCAGGAGCATTTGAAGATATATTCTAGTTATATGAATATAAATTCAAATTGAAAATACAATATGATTTAACATCAGTGCCCAAAATTATTCTTTAAAAATGTTCATTATTTTTGGTTTGGATCAAGACCATTGCCAAAAATATCAAACATCAATGAAGAGCATTTTGGGAACATTGGATGCATTTTCCAGGGTTATTTGCCCTTCTTTTAATTAAATTTTGAGGCTTTCAAATTTCCTCAGTTCAGCTTTCAGAAATTAGACATGATGAATGGATGCAATGCCACTAATTACAAGCATTATTTTAGGGCTATGACATCCGGCTTGAACAAGAAGCCAGAAGATGGAAGAAAGGGAAGAACGGCTTACCATCGAGCATGTCCTCAATCTCCCCACAGTCGTCGGTTAGAGCCTTCTCCTTGTCGACCCAGCTCGAGCGTTGGGTCTCGAACTTAGCCTCGAGCGCCTTCTCCACGTCATGGAGCTTCTGCAGCTCCGCCTGGTGCTGGTCCACCTGGTCAGACAATTTCTTGTCCAGGCGGTCGCGCTCCTGCTCCATCTGGTTGTGCTCCTCCTCTTTGGCGTGTAGCGCGGTTTGCAATTCGCCCAGACGCAGCTGCAAGTCGGCATTGGCTCCTGTGGAAGACCAAAAAGAAAAGACAATCAGCAAGATAGCAAAAGAAAAAAGAGTGGTCGCTGGAAGATCCAGCCCGACTGCACAGCAGTCGGCCCGAATCTCAGGGGCTACACCCCGCGGGTGCGCTGGTGCGCCCCCGCATGAATAAGGAAAAAGTACTTACGCCGGCTGTTGATCAGTTCAGCGGTCCGCTTGGCCAGCTCCTGGACGTGAGAATTGAAGGCGGCCGCACAGATGTTGTGATAATCCTGCAACCAAGACAAGAGAAGAAAGAAGAAGAGGTTAGCACTCGGAACTTACCTTAAGTTCTGATCTGCCTGCTCAGCAGCCGACCCGGAACTTTGGGGCTACACCAGTGGGTGCGCTGGCGCGCCCCCACGGAAGATTTTAAGAGAAATGCAAGGCTCAAGAGACATACCTGGATGGCGGCCCGCGTCGCCAAGAACTCCTTGGTATATTGTTGGAAGGCAGTGCTTTGGGCCTGGACGTCGATGGCGGCACGGTTCAGCACATTTGTCCTGCCTCCGGGAGTCCATTCCGACGGAGCAGCACTGCTGACTTCGGTGTCGGGGGCCGAAGAGCTCGCGGCCCCAACTTCCAGCGGCCTTGGCGCCGACACCGCTTTCTCCGGGCGACGACGGCCCTGAGTGCAGACCACCGGGGCAGAGCCCGCCACCAACTCATTGCCAGCTAGTGGCGCTGGCGGCTCCTCTGGCCGACTACTGGGCGTATCTATAGTTGGCGCTTGTTGCGGCTCCTCCGCCCCCAAGATGGCGGCGTCGCCCTCTCCGCCTTCTGCGACCGGATGGTCATCCCCGGCTCCTCTAGTCAGAATCTCAGCTCCTGGCGCTGGCGGGGCGGTGCATAGAGGGATGATCAATTGTGGTGTCTGGACGGACGTGGCCTTCTCCGCCCGTGCCTTGGCGACTGCTTCCGCTCGTTCCTTGGCCGCGGCGTCGGCCTGGGCCTTGGCGGCCGCGTCGGCCTCTTCCTGCGCCGCCTTCGCCGCCGCCGCTTTCTGCCGCTTGGCCTCTTCCCGCTCCTCACGCACCTCCCGCGTGTTCCTCTCTGTTGCTGCCTGGAGCTCGGTACGCGGGTCTATGCGGCGGGTGTTGCCAGAGCTTTCCATCGCCCCGATGATGGAAGCAGAGGCCGACCGCTCAAGAGAGAGCGGGGCCCTGATCAAAAAAGACAAGAAGAAATTCAGAAAAGAATCATTGCAAGAAAGGCAAAGGGAAAAAACACGTGGGGAGTCAAAGTCCTTACGCGGATACAACTGGGGGCTGCTTCAGGGCCCTTGTAAATTGGGCCGCCTTCGGAGCAGCCTCATGCCGCCTGGTCGCGGCGGCCAGGTTCCTCGGCTTCTTCAGTCGGCTGCTGAACAGCGGCCTGGTGGCTCGACGCTATTGAGAGCCGCCTGCTGTGGTCGGCACGGCTGATGAGCTCCCACCCGCCCTGTCGGTTCCGTTAGGGCGGCGTGGCTCGTCTTCCTCCTCCTCCTCGTCCAGCCATGCCTCGACGCCGCCTCCTCTGGAGCCGCCTACTCTACTGCCACCGCCTGTGGCATCGTCTTCCTCCAAGGCAGCCGCCCACAGGTCGGGGTCGTCCACATCGCTTACCGCCCAGTCTGGCAGGTATTCTTGGCCCTCCTCCACGGCGTCGACTGCCAACTTGGACAAGAGGATCTGTGCAAAGTGATTGATTGATTAGGCGGCAAAAAAAGAACTCGGCAAATGAGAAGAAAAAGAACTGAGGACTTACCGCAGGCAGAGGGTCTGCGCGGGAGTACGGCTGCTTGCCAAACTGCCACTCTCCCTTCAAGAGCTTGCAGCTCGAAATAAAATTTACCAGGCGGGCCACCTCTGCCTCCGGCATCTCCTTGGTGCACATCCGGCTTGGGTCTCGGTGCCCGCTTATCCAGCTGATCAGGTGAGGCCAGGTTTGGAGGGGGAGCACCCGGCGCGCCATGAAGGCGGTCAGCATGTCTGAGGCCTTCAGGCCTTCCGACTCCATCATCTCCCGGAGCCGGGCGATGGCGGCGAGGGAGGCGGCCGACAATGCCTTCGGCTTGAAGGTCCAGTTGGTGTGGGGTTTGGCTGGCGGGCCGGCCTTGTACGTTGGTAGGTTGACGAAGTCATGCTCCGGGTGGAAGTTCTTCACGTCGAAGTACGACCGCTGCCAAAGCTTGACCGACTGCGTTAGGCTGATGGCCGGGAAGCAGTTCCCGGCACCCGGTCGGCGCATGGCGACGAAGGCGCTGCACTAAGCCGCCTCGTTCTTGGCGGAGGAGCCGAGCTTGGTATAGAATAATTCCCCCACAGCTCGAGGGTGGGGGAATGCCGAGGTAACCCTAGCAAAGAGTGACGAAGGCCGACAGCAGCACCACCGTATTGGGCGTCAGGTGGTGTGGCTGAAGGCGGTAGAAGTGGAGGAAGGCCCGGAGGAAATCGCTCGCCAGCAGGCCAAGGCCGCGGATGAAGTGCGAGCGGAACAAGACCCACTCGCCTTCCCGCGGTGCCGGGAAGATCTCCTCCTCGGGCGGCGGGCATGCCCGGCCGTAGTTCTCGCTGGGCAGCCGCCGCGTTTGGCGGAGGAACATAATGTGCTCTTCTTGCACGTTGGAGCCATCCCATACTTTGGCCTGCACCATGGGGCTCGGGTTCAACAGAGGCGAAGAGCTTGGGCGAGCGAGCGTACCCGTGGTGGTGCGGTAGCTCCGCGGGCGAGGCGCGCTCGTCGACTCGGAGCCACGGCGGCACTTCGGCAAGGCAGCAGAAGAGCAGCAGCGGTGGCGTGAGGAAGAAGGGAGAGGGGAGAGTGGGGGCGCACGTGCGTCTGCCACCCCTCACCTCCCCCTACTTATAGCCAGGCGGCAAAGCCGAGGGGGCAAGAACGTGGGGGTCGTGAGATTAACTGTGCCCATGCCCCCACGATCCCGCTTTAGCCGCACAGTACCGGCATGTAGTTGTTGCGCGGCGGGATTCAAACTGTTCGCCTCGGCCGCACTGGATCCGCATGCGTGCCGAGGCATGGTAGTGGCAGGCCCCAGCCTGCGGCGACGTCCTGTCACATGCGTGGGCTGGCAGGCCGGCCCAGCCGGCTGCCGCGCCACCCGGCTCCCGCCGCGATGTTTCGAAATCAGCAGGCGGTCCGCCAGGTTGCGGCCGGGTTGTACCAGTCGGCACTTCAAAGGGCGGATGAAACAAGATCACCTGACCACTCAGAGTAGGAAGTTGCTGAGGCTTCTCGCCTTTGTACCAGCGGCGCCCCACCAGCTTCGGGGACTACTGTCGGAGTAAACGACCACGGGTAGCTTCATCAGCTCCCCATGGCGATTCAAGACATCGGGGCCGGCTGCGCCCCTCAAACCTCAAGGACAAAGTATCGCCTTCTTTGGGCCGGCTGGTAGCACCGGCCGGCTAACCGGAGGATGGCGCCCCTTAGAAGAAAGCCGTGAGATGGGCCGAATCCTGACAGGCGGCCTCTAGAGAGGTCGGCCCCTGGCAGGCAGGCCCCTCATGCCCTCAAAGTTTGCACCACATTAAGGCGACGAGACGGGTGTGGCTATAGTGTCATCTGCCACCCCCGAATCTAGGACGGGGCATGGCCACAGTGCATCGTACCGGAAGGACACCCCAGTCCGGCGCGGCACTGTTGCCACGCGGCCTATGACATCACACCTGGCAGGGAAGACCACGCCTCCACTACGAGTTGTCGGTACGTCCCACCGACGGTGGGCTCTACCTGTCCATAGGAGGCCGGAAGGCGGCAGGCTACGACCAGCCGGCGGAGGGGAGGCCGACTCCCAGCAGGCGGCCCTCCCCCTCCCTCAGAGTTTGTGCGCCATTAACCCGAAGAGATAGGGAATGGCTACAATGAACGCCCGCCAGGCGGCGGCACTGTAGCCACGCCTTCCCCAACAAAGCACACATCATCAGTAGCATCGCCACAGTATTAAGCTACCGACAGGACCCGCAAGTGGCAGGTACGGGCTGTCGGCGAAGTATGAGACAGCCGGTGGGACCCACCAGGAGGCGGGCCCCAGCGGCTGGCGGAGAAGCCGGCGCCCATAGACACTGACAACCGGGTCCTACACCCGGCCAGATTACCATTGTACCCCTGGGGGGTAGGCCTATATAACCCCCCCCCAGGACACCCATGCAAAGGGTTCAGACTTTAGTCATTCCACACACACATAGAGAGAGAGGAAGCTAGGGCTAGCCTTGTTCTTCTTCCCCCTCTAGAGAAACAGCTCAAGGAGCAAGCTTGTAGCTACCATTGTTGCTTGAGTGATCATGCGGCGACACCGCAGAGCAGGACTAGGGGTGTTATCTCCTAGGAGAGCCCCGAACCTGGGTGTCGCCGGTGTACGTGTCTACGCCTCATCCCGTTTCCTGGCACCGGCGACGTCTTACTACCCCCCACCATGATAAGCCATCCTTTGGCATATGTCGCACGACACCCCCGACAACAAACACCATTGAAGACACCTATAGAGCATCTTTATAATCACCCAGTTACGTTGTGACGTTTGATGGCACACTGAGTGTTCCTCCAGTATTCGGGAGTTCCATAATCTCATAGTCATAGGAACATGTATAAGTTATGAACAAAGCAATAGCAATAAACTAAACGATCATAGTGCTAAGCTAACGGATGGGTCATGTCAATCACATCATTCGCTAATGATGTGATCCCATTCATCAAATGACAACTCATGTCTATGGCTAGGAAACTTAACCATCTTTGATTAATGAGCTAGTCAAGTAGAGGCATACTAGTGACACTCTGTTTGTCTATGTATTCACACATGTACTAAGTTTCCGGTTAATACAATTCTAGCATGAATAATAAACATT
Source organism: Triticum urartu (assembly GCF_003073215.2). NCBI lineage: Eukaryota > Viridiplantae > Streptophyta > Magnoliopsida > Poales > Poaceae > Triticum > Triticum urartu. The sequence goes on from NC_053026.1 coordinate 333,598,665, forward strand.
TATCATGATATAAGGAAATATAAATAACAACTTCATTATTGCCTCTAGGGCATATTTACTTCAAATGCGTCCCCCCGTGTACCCGTGTGTGTGTGCGAGGGAATGAGTGTGTGTGTGTGTGTGGCGTGCGTGCACATCTTTGCTTCGTGCATGTACTGCCAGTGTGCCTCAGAGAGGCCGAGTACATTCTTCTGGAACCAGCAGCACGTCATTGTGATCAAACCACACAAGGAGGTCGCGACAATGCCTCCACATGTGCCACGTGGCTTCATGAACTGTAAGAGAGACACTGTATAGCGTGCCATTGGAATTCTAATTTACGTGTTTTGCACACACTCGAAGTACTAGTAAGGTACACATGCATTGCACGCATCAGATTTGGCAACCAAATTATGAATAAATACCATACTATAGCATGTAAGCTTTGAGTCATATATGCCCGATGTAGACGTTCGTTTAATTCTTATAGTTCATCTCATCCAAAATCAATTAGTTTTTATAAAAAAAGCTAGGGCCTCTTTGATTTGTAGGATTTCCAAAACGCGGGAATACAAAAAACATGGGATTAGAGTGGAAAGTTGTCTTGAATCCTATAGGATTGTACGAGTGTTTGATTGTGCATAGAAAAAACATAGGATTCTTTCAAAGAGGTTTCTGTGGATGGGATGTTTCCTATGAAATCTAGTGCAAATGAATCCTATGGAAAAATTCCTATGATTTACAATCCTATGAATCAAACAACCAAGATTGGAAAATTTTCTAAGGATTAGAATCCTCCAAAATTCCTTTGAGAATCCTTTGAATCAAAGAAGCCCTTAATCTATTTTATGATTCATGGAGTTGTGCGTTGTAAAGCATAAAGTAAAAGCAAATAATGGCAATTCAACTAGAAAAAAAGTTTGGGCAGTTATGATACGGAAGATTCTAGAACAAAGGAGAAGCACTTGTGTTTTAAGGTTTGTGCATTATGCTTAAGTTCAACCATGGAATCTGCTAGATTGTACATGTGGCAAAATCCGGTGGGGGCTAGAAGATGGTGCGAGGGGCCAAGTGGAGGGAGACTATGAAGGATTGCACAAGTGCGAGATCAATATTTAAAGAGAGGGGGCGAGAACGCGCGCTGTTGCGCGAAGTGGCGGAGCCATGAAAAATAAATGAGCTAGGGGGCCAAGCATTGCTAATCCTTTACGAGGAGGGCCAATTCATCAACTTAAACCATTTTCTAGGAATTGTCTAAAGATCACATTCATATTAGCCTCGATATATAGTGATGTTAGGGGGGCAGGGCCCTTGCTGCCCTTGTCTTCGCCACTATGCACGCGTTTGAGAGATGAAGCGGAAGGCATGGATGATGAGAGGGGGACGTTGGATATATAATTAATGTGGGTGTATTAGCTATGTAATCCTATATAGAGAGGTATAGATTGATCGATGTGGACGTGGGAAAGAGGGTGAGACCTCACTAGATATATAGATTGGTCAGTTTGTGTGGAAAACTGTGAAAGACCTAGCTATATATACACACACATAGAGGAACATCGATCATTGCGCATGCACGTGAGAGATAAAAAAAATGCCCGATTTTATGGAGAGGGGTAGGTGTGTGTGTGTGTGCATGCATGGGAGACCGACCTGAAGAAAAAGATTGCATGTGTGCGATGGATAATACCGACTGGTAGTGTGTGTGCATGCATGCACGAGAGAAAGTTAGTGGTACAATTATAAAGAGAAGACGACTATGTGGGTGTACAAGACTAGGTGAGGCCATAATCAATGTAAAGTTGAATTCAAATATTTGAATAAGAGATCATGATGTTTGAAACCCATGCATGCATGAATATAACTGAAATATGCGCGGTGTGGTTTGGAAATGAGCATGTTGTACTGTATACACATTGAACAAGGTCAGAATGATTTGAATTTGAGATACCGATGGCAGACATCGTTTGGCCACATTGCATCCGTGCATGGACACACTATTCTAATTGGAGATGATGGGTGGCTTTCGCATCACATATCTATATCTATACACATACATATTATATTTTATATTTTTATATAGTGTGCGGATAACTTTAATTTTGAAAGATGTCGTTGGATGAAGCCAATCCGATGGTGCAGAGATGGCAAATTTACTAGCCGTTGGATACCATCCAGATTCCACCAGATTTTGCCACATGTACAATCTAGAAGACTCCATGGTTGAACTTAAGCATAATGCACAAACCTCAAAACACAAGCACTTCTTCTTTGTTCTAGAATCTTCCGTATCAAAATTGCCCAAATGTTTTTCTACATGATTTGCCATTATTTATTTTTACTTTATGCTTTACAACGCACAATTCCATGAATCTTAAAATAGATTAGCTTTCTTATAAAAACTAGATGATTTTGAATGAAATGAACTATAAGAATTAAACGAACATCTACATCATGCATATATGACTCAAAGCTTACATGCTATAATGTGGTATTTATTCATAATTTGGTTGCCAAATCTCATGCGTGCAATGCATGTGTACCTTACTAGTCTAAATGGTGTTTGTGTGTGTGTGTTGTGCGTGTTAAACATATTGTATGAAGTATCATACATGGTTTAGATTACGAACATCTAGCTAGAGAATACATGTACTATGATCTGAATTCAACATAAAATGGATACATATATTTGAATTTGAGATTGTATGTACATGTAGTTCGTATTTATATCGGAACTTACTTCTCCTATATTCATGTCATGTGTTGTGAAGATAATATTTGGATGGTTGTATAACTAACCTGAGTACAATCCCATTCAAACATGGAAAATGTACTCAAATTTAGCCCATATGCTAGACAACACACATTGTTTTTTTATTGTTGAGGGAAGTGCAAATTGTTTTAGTACTGTACATGTTATGTTTGTTGTCCCGATTTTTTAGTTTTTTTGTTGTATTTGAATGCATTTCTAGTAATATAGTAAAACAAGACATGGCTCTCTCTAGTGACGAGGTGAGAATTCTCTTTTTTGGGTACACGTTAAGCTTGTTCTCCCGAAATTTCAAGCCGCGCCTTGTTATGCCGAAATTTCAAGCTAGCATCTCTGTCTATCATGCTGCGAAACTCCCGCCTCTTCAACCCGCGCCTTGTTACCCTGAAATATTTAAGATATATCTTTGTCTCGTTGTGCTCCGAAAACTCCCTCCATCTCAACCCACGCCTTGCTACCCCAAAATTACAACGCGCGCAAAAACTCCCACCTCCTGCGAAATCCCGACACGCGAAATGCCCGTGATGGGGCTAGAGGGATGGCCGGGGCGGCGGCGGACCGGCGGTGGGGAGTGGTTTCAGGGCGGGCGGGGCGGTGCACCGCCGGCCGCGGGCGGCGGGGGCGGCGGTTTGGCCGATGGTGGCTGGCGGCTCAGGGGGGTGGAGGTTGAAGATGGACTGCTACATGACCAGCTGCCTCGGCTCTCGCACGCGCTGCTGCTACTGCTTTTTTGCTACTAGTGCGTTCAGTTTCGACAGTAAAATTCAGTTTCGATAGCAAAATTCAGTTTCGATAGTTAAATTCAGTTTCAACAGTTAAGTTCATAGATGAGCGGCTGATGTATTTTAGATCTAGCACTTTGTGCTTATGTATTTTATGTCATCTATTGGAGATGCTATTAGAATTCCACTGAGGTTAACATTGTCTCTCTTGTCCTGCTTCAGCCTCGGCGTCGTACAACTCACCGGAGCTGATCCAACGACGAAACCCTCCATCAAAGTGGAGCAGTACCCCAGGCTCCATCTCCAGACACCTAAGATCTTCTTCCCCTCTTCTGACAGCCAAGTTAGCCGGAGCATCCTCACCAACCAACCCAATCACGCTGAGATCGACATGGCTTGGCCAAAGAGGTTGAACACTTGTTGCATCTCTTTTTTACTCTACATGTTATATATATTATCCATTGAGCACACGTAGTAACGTGAAATACAATTATTTTATCCTACTATATGACAAGCAGTGAGGTACCAGGCAACTTAGCTATCCGTGATGGACTCTCTTGAACGCCATCATTACTTATCTCTCCGCGTTTGAGCTGTGCATTTGTCGATGGGCCTGGGAGTTGAGCTAGTAGGGCAGTGGCATGGGTCCAAAGTAGTAGAAGTAGCACAAAAACATTATTTGAGTGTAGGCTTTTCCTCGCTCAAGCCTGCTGTAACGGCCCTAGACCAACGCTCCAGACGCCTTCCATGTTTTCCATTGTTATCGTGTGTTTGTAATTGTTATTTTTGCATTGCATCATGTCATCATGCCAGCATGTCATTTATTTTTTGCAACTCATCTTAATAAATCGTATGGATCTTGAATTCATTTAAACTAAGGGAATTCACATGGTGATTCTCTTTATAACATATCCTCCCAATATATTAGGGAGCTATAATGAATATTCCATTAACTTGGAATCACCCATAACACAATTGCACTACCCCTCGCCGCCTCCACCGCGAGACCCCCGCGCCCGACCTCCTTCTCGCCACCCTTGGTGCCGCACCCCCAGATCCCCCCGTCACCCTCGTCAACTACCAGTGCTGCCCCTGCAGCCTCCCCTCATCCGCGCCGTCGCCTCCCCAACAGCGCTGCCCCTTCGGGCCGTCTCGCCGGCAAGCCCTCTGTGACCTCCTCCACCCCCCTCCGTCACCTCCCCTGTCGGGCTCCTCTCCACGCATGCCTGCACCCATGCATCGCTCCCGAAGGCACACAGCCGCCTCGAGCTCCCTTGCCTCGCTGTCACGCCCGCGTGCCATGACCGCCACCGCGGAGCTCCCAGCCTCCGACGGCTGTGGTTGATGTCCGGCGCCCCTGCTTCCTCCCACACCGCTCCTGCCTCGACGTCTGCTTTGCCTCTGCGCCCGCCTTACACCGAGCTCCACCATCGTTCGATCTCCTCCTCGCCATGGACGAGGTTGTCCCCAGCAGCAGTATGACTCCTTCACCTCATGTGCCCTTGCTCGTTTGGTTGCCACCTGCTGCTTCCTCCGAGCGCCATCGCCAGATCCTCACTGATCACCTTCACAGAGTGGCATGCCAAGTGCAGCAATGACCCTTGGAGAACCCTACCTGTGTACCATTCTGTTGCTGCACTGGAACCTGCCAAGTACCCCGACGTTCGTCACCATGCTCGACTCCATCACCAAGAACGACTACATGATGACCCTGGATATGCAACCGCAAGACGCCAAGTACCCTTCGAGTTGTCAAGATCGGCAAGTTCGAAGACCCCAAGTACCACGACAATCGACGCATAGTACCACTACCTTTACCGTGTACGACTACCGTCGCGTGGATCCGACAAGACCCGTGTACCACTACTTCCACTACGAACTTGAAATATTCCGAATATGCATGCTTTGAAGGTATACCGCCAAGAACGACCGCCCATGGACGAATGCATATGTTGTATGAAATGCTCGCATTTGCATTGTGCCCGACGTGTTTCTTGCATGTTCCCCGTTGCCATGCCATCGTCACATGGGACACCCGGTTACCGGGATCCCTCCTCGTCACCTTTGCACCTTCCGCACATCTCATACTTGTTTCCTTGCACCGACACCCCAATCAAGTTACCGGAACCGAGATGTTGTCGTGGCATCATTTTTCGGATCCGTCGTCGTGGCACCCAATTCTTTCCGCCATGGCAAAAAATGCTCTATATCATCCTTCATGTCAACATTTTCACAAAGTTGCATAAAACTCAAATATGTCATCCACATCATGATAACAACATTTCAAATGCTTTAAAATGTTGTTTGCTTTAAGTTGCTAAATGACATGCGGGGATTTACCGGAATTGTTGTTTGTTGTTTCCGGCCTCATTTAAACTTGCCTAAATAGATAGTTTATATATGTTTCACATCATGCCATGTTAACCAACATTTAATTTTGATGAGTAGTTAAACGAGAGTGAAGTAAATATTTGAATGTGGTGTTTCATCAATATGCAACTCGTTGCCTATTGAGCTCCACTTAATTTGTAGTATTGTTTGTTGCCTTTGCCATGCCATGCCTCTTTACACCGGACATGTATCATAGTTGATTGTGCATCATGCCATGTTTATGTGATGGTTATTTACCATGTTGTTTGCTTCTTTCCGGTTGTTCTTCTTCTCGATAGTCCCGGTAATGTTGCGATTGTGAGGATCCATTCGACTATGCATGTTCATCTTATTCATGGATTTGGTCATCTTCCTAGCGAGATTTCAGGCAAGATGACCATTACCCTGGATACCACTACTATCTTTGCTTTGCTAGTTGTCTCGATGCTATCGCTATGTCGCGCTACCTATCACTTGTTTATCAAGCCTCCCAAATCGTCATGATAGCCTCTAACCTTTTCCACCATCCTAGCAAACCGTTGTTTGGCTATGTTACCGCTTTGCTCAGCCCCTCTTATAGCATTGCTAGTTGCAGGTGCAGTTGCAGGTTGTTCCATGTTGGGACATGGATATCATGGGATATCACAATATCTCTTATTTAATTAATGCATCTATATACTTGGTAAAGGGTGGAAGGCTCGGCCTTATGCCTCATGTTTTGTTCCACTCTTTCCGCCCTAGTTTCCGTCGTACCGGTGTTATGTTCCTTGATTTTGTGTCCCTAACACGGTGAGGGGTATGGAGCCCTCTTGATAGTTCGCTTTGAATAAAACTCTTCCAGCAAGGCCCAACCTTGGTTTTAACATTTGCCATAATAATACTTGAACTAAATAATTAATTGGCATGGGGCGTCATGAACCCGAGGATTTTTCTACATAGCAGGGGGCAGTGCTGATGGTGTTGGTCCCAAACGGGTAGACTGCGGGGCCACCTCGGGGAAACTCGAGGGCTGGTTTTACTCGTAGGATGTCCCATCCGGTGTACCCTGAGAACGAGATTGCGCATCTCATATCAGGCTAGGTCGGTGCATCAGGAGGTCTTGCTGGACTTGTTTTACCATTGTCGAAATGTCTTGTGCACCGGGATTCCGAGTCTGATCGGAGGGTCCTGTGATGGAGGATTGCCTCCATGGATCGTGAGCTTGTCATGGGATAAGTTGGGACACCCCTGCAGGGTTTAAACTTTCGAGAGTCGTGTCTACGGTTATGTGGTAGATGGGAATTTGTTAATATCCGGTTGTAGAAGACATGAAGTAACTCAATTAAAATACACCAACCGCGTTGCGTAACCATGGTTGTCTCTTTTGAGGAAGTTCGAGAGGAGAACACGGTTGGATTATGTTTGAATGTAAGTAGTTCAGGATCAGTTTTTGATCATTACTAGTTTGCGACCATTTGTGTAGTTTCTCATCTTACTCTTGTATTCGTAAGTTAGCCACCATACTTTGCTTAGTCGCTGCTGCAACCTCACCACTTTACCCCTTCCATACCCAATAAGATTTCCTAGTCTTGATACCCATGGTAATGGGATTGCTGAGTCCTCATGGCTCATAGATTACTACAACAACAGTTGCAGGTACAGGTAATGCGATGATCTGACGCGAGTGCGATGCTTGCCTATTTTGAGTTCTTCTGCTTCTTCTTCTTTGGTCAAGGGATAGGTTCCGGGTCGGGGAGCCTGGGATTAGCAGGGTGGATGGATGTCGTTCTTCTTTGTTGTTTGATTTCATCCGTAGTCGGATCCTGCTCTTCCGTTGTAATGATTGCTATTTATTGATGAACTGTTGTATTGATGTGTAGCTTGTGGCGAGTGTAAGCCTTTCTCTTGTATTCTCATCTATTTATTACATGGTATGTTGTAATGATATCCACCTTGCTAGGCGCTCGAAATGCGGTTGTGCCCCAATCATGAATTCATCATGTGATTGGGATAGAATCGCATCTTGGGCGCTACAAGTTGGTATCAGAGCCTTACCGACCTTAGGAGCCCCCTTGATTGATCGAACTGCTGCCGTTGTTGAGTCTAGAATAAAACTATTTTAAGTCTAGTTATATCAGAGAGTAGGAATTATTTTTACTCCTCAGCCCCTTCGTCGCTCTGGTGAGGACTCCTGACATAGATGTTTTGACTTCACTCTCCTCTTTTTCACTCAATTTTTTTAGGATCACACGGGTATTGTTGGATCGTTGTGATATCATTGTGATGGGAATTCTGTCTTGGTGCCTCCTGACATTTAGGGGTTGTGGCAGTGTCTCGGGAGTTGAGCTCCAAGGTGTTTTTGTCACAGTGCTTATCGTTTCAGTTCTGAAATACCAGAGGTCGCCGACATCGAAAACACTTCTATACTCTTTGTGGTGAGAGTAGTTTGACGACGCCCGGTACTGGGGGGAGCAGTCAGATGTATTGCCACATCTAGTATATCGGATGTTTTCGAAGGTCTGAGGTACACGATTTCCGAGGTTTTCTTGGTTATGTGTTGACGGATGGATACAATTGGAGTGTAGGATTTGTTAGTTGTGTGAGATATTTGTGCCTTCCTCTATCCCCAACACCAGATTGCATAACCAGAAAGTTTCGGGAGTTAATAGGTGGGAATTCAAGTAGTTACCTAGGATATCTTTCCGACAGATGCACGATATGAGATTGGGGTTCGACGTCTAGTGGCCCGCCTGTCCACGGTTGGTTTTCCAGTGGTCTCGTTGTGTCTTAAAGAGTCCTCGGCTATGCTGACTCGGGGACGCTTTGTATGTCATGTGCACTGCCTTGTACATGATGGTGATGTACGATCGAGCCCATGTGGGCCCCACCATGAAAATTTCGGACGAAATCTCTATCATATGTTTGTTTTTGGCTTATTCTGCAAGCCAAATCCTTTGTTTTGGTTTGTTTGTGGTATTCGAGTTGCTTCGATGTCAAGTGTTGAATCCATATTTTTCCTAAGCGGTGTTCTCATATTTTATGTGAATACTAATCCTTCTTGATCATCGAGATTGTCTTGACAATTCTGTTTCCAACCGGTGTGCTTCTCTTCAAGTTAATCCTATCCTTTCAATATTTGCTAGATTAATTCTCAGTTCTTCACAACGGTGTTCGTTTCATCCATCTCAAGCTGCCTTTGTTTTCCGCCCTCCCACCCTTTTTCTTCGAGGACTCAGATTTCTTAATCGAGTATCCATTTTATTGATGTGAAGTCTCTTCATTCATTTGCTTTCATGTTGTACTCGGTGGTTCTCATGAAGATGCTCTGCAATTTCATCATTATTCGTTCTCTTTTCTTCTCCGGAGGACTTAATTCAAGCTTCTGTCTTAATCATATCCATTTCTTTTGTTTCACATGTTTTATCATGTTCGAATTTCTTATCCGAGCCTCTCTTATTTATTCACCGCTCTCTATTCATATCCGGAGTGTTGAAGATATCTCAAAAGATTCAAGTTTCCATTCTTAATCATTTTAAGCTATTTCTAGGTTCTTACCTTATTCAAGCCATTTAATTCAACCGGTGCAATCTCTCTTTAAAAATCATTTTCAATGGTGTTTCTTTTGAGTTGGCCCTAACCCATAGGTCTTTTCCAAGGATCTTACCTCACTCTTCTAAAAAAAATTCTGGAGCTATTCTCAAATTATTTTCAAAGTTTGACGTAAGAATGAATTATCATCAGTCATATGCCTTCTCCAAGGTTGCTTTCATATTCTTTTCATCGTTGGTTCAACATTTCTATTCTTCATTGTTCCGGAGTGTCTCAACAATTTTGATGGTGTTTCTCGTCGTCATTCTCAGCGTTGAAGCCCGAAGGAGAGATTTTCTCTAAATCTTGGTCTTTTCTCTTGAAGATTCATGGTTCTAACTTCATGTGATCCTCATAGTTGTTTTCGATTGTCAGAATTCTTTTCATACCCATCCGATGCATTTCAGGAGTTGCTTTCCTTTCTCGATCATCCGAAGGCCATCATTTTAGAAGATTTCTTCGTTCTAAGTTTTCAGCTTCGTTCTCCAATTATTCTAAATTGATGCCTCTTTGTTCATCTCCATATTCTTCTGGTGCATCATTCAAATATCCTCTAATCAGTTCATGATCTCTTCGTTCTCTCGTATCCGAATTCCCTAAAGTATCTTCGTTTATTTTCTAATTCTTACCGGTGATTCATTCCCTTTGCTTCGTTCATTTTCAATTCTACGGTGGTTCATTCAAGATTTCTCTTCCCTTGTGTTCATATCAATTCATTTGTTGTTTCCAAATCCCACCGGTGGTTTGTTCAAGACTTTTCCAAGTTTGCGCTATATCCTTGCTTAATCCTTTTCAACGAGAATAAGTAGCATGCCTACATGTTGCTTGTCATCATTTTAAGTTGATGAAGGGTAAGCATGACATAAATCTTATTCTTATTTCCTCGAGGTGATCAATTTCTTCTTTTCGGAGTTGTTCATCATGTCACATTCTCGGTTCGAGATGCTTCATCTTTTCTTTTCCGGAGTTCCATGTTTTCCGCATTATCTCGTCACGAAGTTCCATCTAAATAATTGCAAGGCTTCACCGGGTTCTTTCGACTTCTCTTTCTTTCCATCATCCTTTTATTACCGAAGTTCTTCACGAAGGCTCATCATGGTGGTTCGTCAAGGATTCCTTTCATTCTTCAATTTTTCTTCAAGATTTCTCTCAAAGTTAAGATCCACCAAGCTATAATCTAAAATAAACATGGTGTCCAACACATGTTTTGTTTTGAGGAGTTCAAGCATTCTTCATCTTGCATCCGAAGTGCAATTCTTTCTACCTTATAATTTGAGGTGGTCTTATGTCATTCGTGACAATTTCCTTCATGTTTCATGATTCACAAGTTGTCAAGAATGAGATATTTAAACCCATCGTTTTATTCCTTGGAGTTATCTTGGTATAGATTTAACGTAAAGCCTTCCACTGGGAATGTTGCTATTTGTGGTGCCTATCAATGATCCAAGGTTTCTCCTATCCTCTCGGCGAAAGAAGTTTTCATCTCTTCGTTGATCTGAAGCAAGAAATTATTTTCGTTAGTGGCAGAATTTCACCTCCAGTTTTGAGATATTTTCCATAAGCCCACAACAAGCTTGTTCTTTTCGTTGTTGATTTTCCAAAAACTCCGTTCAACCCTTCTATGTAAGGATGCTTTTCAAACTCATTTGTGGTAGAAGTTGTTGTTCTCTTCTACGTTTCCTTCATTCCATTCTTCATTTGTTTTGGAGGCATTGTGATGTTGATCTCTTCACTCATCATCTCGTTTTGTAAAGATCGTGTTCTTTTCCTTGCTTATCCTTTTAACTGGAGTGTGGTGTTCTCTTTTCAAGTTCTTTTCATCTTATCAAATTTTCCTTCTCTTTTCTACCGGAGTGATGTCCAAATTTTGCCATTCTTGTTCCTGGGCCATCTCGTTATTACCGGTGTGGTGATATTCTTTTGGTTCTCAAGCTCTTATTTCATGTCTTTCAACCTACAAGGTTTCTGCAATGTTGCTTATTCCTCTTGTCTAATGGAGTGTTTTCAATCACATTAATCTCTGTTGGATTCTTTATTTCAAGTTGTTCAACATCTAAGGTTCTTTGGTTTCACTATTTTGTCAAGAAGCAACTTTGTTTTACCTCTTCCTCTTCCATTTCCCTCGGGTGCCATCCCTAGATCTCGGGGCGAGATCTCTTGTAAGTGGAGGAGAGTTGTAACGACCCGAGACCACGCTCGAGACGCCTTCCATGTTTTCCATTGTTATCGTGTGTTTGAAATTGTTATTTTTGCATTGCATCATGTCATTTATTTTTTCCAACTCATCTTAATAAATCGTATGGATCTTCGTTCCATTTAAACTGAGGGAATTCACATGGTAATTCTCTTTATAACATATCCTCCCAATATATTAGGGAGCTATAATGAATATTCCATTAACTTGGAATCACCCATAACACAATTGCAATACTCTTCAACTCTTCTTTTATCCGACTCAACTTCCTATCCTTCCTTTTTGACCTTTTAATTTAAATTGCAAATTGAGTTGAAATTTTAGTTTTTCCAGTAAAATGATCCAAATCTGCCCATAAATCACATCCAATGTGTGGGATCATCTCCTCAAATCTCAGCCCATTTAGAGTCCATTCGAACGGGTTTCAAAATTCAAACATGTTGATTTAAATTCAACATGTGCGAATTTATTTTCTCTAAAAATCCTCTTGCCATTTTATTTAAATTTCTCATATTTTTATGAGTCCAGGAAAATTAACCTGATGCCAAATTCTCCCCTAACCCCTTCCCTTTCTTCTCCTTTCCTTTGATTTTTCTGTTATTTGGAGATTAGAGAGAAGTGAGAGATCAGAGAGAAGCCAAATGCAGTCTGTAGCCGCGTCTAGCCGGACCAGTTGGCCCAAGGCCCATCCGCTCCCTCCTAACCCTTGCCCGCTCTGCCTTCATCCCCCTCGCTCGCTGGCTTCCTCTCCCTCTCGACTTTCCACACCACCGCCACACACTCACGCACGCATCGAGCCAGGGAGAGGAGCTCCCTGCGCCCGATCCTCTCGCCGCCTCCACCGCGAGACCACAGCGCCCGACCTCCTCCTCGCCGCCCTTGGTGGCGCGCCACCGGACCCCCCCCCTCATCGCCTTCATCAACGACCAGCGCTGCCCCTGCAGCCTCCCCTCCTATGCGTCGTCGCCTCTCCAACAGCGCCGCCCTTCTATGGGCTCAGTAACTGGTGCGAACGTCATTTCTGGAACATGGACTCGAATCATCCAACGCTCCTCTTATGGTAAAGTGGCGGTGTAGGTCCCAGTGAAACTTGGTATTCCGATGCTCAGGTACCTAGTGACTTCCTTCAAGTGATGTCCGAAAGGGGTGTCATCATCCGGTTGAGTGAACTTGTTCCTTGGGTCCGCCATCTATAGAGTAGAAAATGGAGAAGAGTCAGAAATGACTAGAGAAGAGTATCATGTGGCTTGTCCTAGTGGTCGCGTCCTACAGTCAGCGTGGGCTTTGATACCATCTTGTAGCGACCCGACCTCAGACGGTAAAGTCTCTGTGCTTAAGTGTCATCCCTGGATCGGTATTGCTGACACACACAATACTCGAGGTTTTATAACAGAGTGCAATCACACACTTAGTACATCGAATGTCTCAAAATAGAACTTATTACAATAGTATGAATGAAGTCCATCTACATAAGATAACAATGGAAGCTTCAAAAGTAGGAGAGTCCATCCACCTCCACGGCAAAACTGAGTGCATGACAACGACCGAGCGCACCCTACTCTTCGTCTGGAAATTCTGCAACATAATACGTTGCAGCCTGTGTAGGTCAGCACATGGAATATGATGGCAAGATAACATGGTAGAGCAATGCACAAATAACAACTACCACTACATGCATATATGGCTGGTGGAGACTCTATGGTTATCATTTGCATAAAGCTAATTTTTTTCCTACGACAAAGGAATATATTTTATTTAACTACAAAGTTTCTTGAAAACATTGAGAAGGTAACCCCAACTCAATCACAATTAAAAGTTTAAATACCCGACAAATTAATTAAGTATAGTGATGAGATCAACATAATAATTCAAGCACCAGATACTCAAGATGTCCATAACCGGGGACACGGCTAATCATGATTAGTGTGTACATTCTGCAGAGGTTTGCGCACTTTTCCCCAAAAGACTCAATCTCCTCCGTTGAATTTCTCGCACTACATGATGTTTGAGAAACGGATGACCGAGACATAGTCTTTCAGAAGCATTAACTCTTTACGACGGGTAGACCGTACCACCTACATCCCCTACATCTGCTAGTCTACCACTGAAAGAGGTCACACAACATACTCAACTATGCCAGAGCCCATAATGGCTTGTGGCTGCACACGAAAGTTTCCAGCATGAATAATATTATGATCCCTTTGAGCCTGGGTGGCAAACCATTGGCTGATCACACATATTCCCAGGGATCTCCTTGGACAACACTGGATTCCCCAGGTGCCCACAACCAATCCACCCATATGTGTATTAAAGTAGCCACCTTAAGTTAAACCTTAGTTAACAATAACTCTCACAACTTTCATGAATTCTCTCAAAACCAAACCACGTCTACGAGCATAGCATAGCAGTGTAAGTATAAGGTAGTAACACCCCGGGTTTGAAATAAAAGGGCAATAGGTTCCTACCTCATCAACTACTTCCCAAATACCCACACGTTATCAATCCTACTCACGCAATGTTTGATGTTTGAAACTAATGCATAAAAAACTGGGTAATAAAGGGATATGATCAAAGTGTTACTTGCCTTGCTGACTGATACGTCTCCAACGTATCTATAATTTTTGATTGCTCCATGCTATTATAGTATCTGTTTTGGATGTTAATGGGCTTTATTTTACACTTTTATATCTTTTTGGGACTAACCTATTAATCGGAGGCCCAGCCCAAATTGTTGTTTTTTGCCTATTTCAGTCTTTCGCAGAAAAGGAATATCAAACGAAGTCCAAACGGAATGAAACCTTCGGGAACATTATTTTCTCAACAAACGTGATCCAAGACACTTGGAGTGGGTGTCAAGAAACAATCGAGGAGGCCACGAGGCAGGGGGCGCCCTCCACCCTCATGGGCCCCTCGTTGCTCCACCGACCTACTTCTTCCTCCTATATAAGTCCACGTACCCCGCAAACATCCAGGAGCACCACGAAAACCTAATTCCACCGCCGCAACCTTCTGTTCCCGAGAGATCCCATCTTGGGGCCTCTACATCAACTCCATGGCCTCTCCGGTGATGTGTGAGTAGTTTACTTCAGACCTTCGGGTCCATAGCTAGTAGATAGATGGCTTCTTCTCTCTCTTTGGATCTCAATACAAAGTTCTCCTCGATTCTCTTGGAGATCTATTCGATGTAATCTTCTTTTGCGGTGTGTTTGTCGAGATCCGATGAATTGTGGGTTTATGATCCAGATTATCCATGAACAATATTTGATTCTTCTCTGAATTCTTTTATGTATGATTGGTTTATCTTTGCAAGTCTCTTCGAATTATCAGTTTGGTTTGGCCTACTAGATTGATCTTTCTTGAAATGGAAGACATGCTTAGCTTTGGGTTCAATCTTACGGTGCTCGATCCCAGTGACAGTAGGGGAAACAACACGTATTGTATTGTTGCCATTGAGGATAAAAAGATGGGGTTTATATCATATTGCATGAGTTTATCCCTCTATATCATGTCATATTGCTTAAGGCGTTACTCTGTTCTTATGAACTTAATACTCTAGATGCATGCTGGATAGCGGTCGATGTGTGGAGTAATAGTAGTATATGCAAGCAGGAGTCGGTCTACTTGTCACGGACGTGATGCCTATATACATGATCATGCCGAGATATTCTCATAATTATTCGCTTTTCTATCAATTGCTTGACAGTAATTTGTTTGCCCACCGTAATACTTATGCTTTCTTGAGAGAAGCCACTAGTGAAACCTATGGCCCCCGGGTCTATTTTCCATCATACAAGCTTCCCATCTATTTTATTTTGCAATCTTGACTTTCAATCTATATCTAAAAATACCAAAAATATTTATCTTATTATTATTATCTCTTTCAAATCTCACTCTTGCAAGTGGCCGTGAAGGGATTGACAACCCCTTTATCGCGTTGGTTGCGAGGTTCTTATTTGTTTGTGTAGGTACGAGGTGACTCGCGCGTGGTCTCCTACTACATTGATACCTTGGTTCTCAAAAACTGAGGGAAATACTTACGCTGCTTTACTGCATCACCCTTTCCTCTTCAAGGGAAAACCAATGCACTGCTCAAGAGGTAGCAAGAAGGATTTCTGGCGCCGTTGCCGGGGAGATCTATGCCAAGTCAAGACATACCAAGTACCCATCACAACCCTTATCCTTCGCATTACATTATTTGCCATTTGCCTCTCGTTTTCCTCTCCCCCACTTCACCCTTGCCGTTTTATTCGCCCTCTTTTTCCGTTCCCCTTCTCTTTTTCTATTTGCCTTTTTTTCCTGTTTCTTGTTTGCTTGTGTGTTGGATTGCTTGCTTGTCACGATGGCTCAAGATAATGCTAAATTGTGTGACTTTGCCAATACCAACAATAATTATTTTAGTGGCACTCCGATTGCTCCTCTTACCGATGCTAAATCTTGTGAAATTAATACTGCTTTGCTGAATCTTGTCATGAAAGATCCATTTTCTCGCATTCCTAGTGAAGATGTTGCTACCCATCTAAACAACTTTGTTGATTTGTGTGATATGCAAAAGAAGAAAGATGTGGATAATGATATTGTTAAACTTAAGATATTTCCGTTTTCGCTTAGAGATCGTGCTAAAGCTTGGTTTTCGTCTTTGCCTAAAAATAGTATTGATTCATGGAATAAGTGCAAAGATGCTTTTATCTCTAAGTATTTTCCTCCCGCTAAGATCATCTCTCTTAGAAACGATATTATGAATTTTAAGCAACTTGATCATGAACATGCTGCACAATCTTGGGAGAGGATGAAATTATGTTGGGGAACGTAGTAATTTCAAAAAATTCCTACGCACACGCAAAATCATGGTGATGCATAGCAACGAGGGAAGAGTGTGATCTATGTACCCTTGTAGACCGACAGCGGAAGCGTTAGCACAACGCAGTTGATGTAGTCGTACGTCTTCACGCCCGACTGATCAAGCACCGAAACTACGGCACCTCCGAGTTCTAGCACACGTTCAGCTCGATGACGATCCCCGGACTCCGATCCAGCAAAGTGTCGGGGAAGAGTTCCGTCAGCACGACGGCGTGGTGACAATCTTGATGTACTACCGTCGCAGGGCTTCGCCTAAGCACCGCTACAATATTATCGAGGATTATGTTGGAAGAGGGCACCGCACACGGCTAAGAATATGATCACGTGGATCAACTTGTGTGTCTAGGGGTGCCCCCTGCCCCCGTATATAAAGGAGCAGGGGAAGGTGCGGCCGGCCAGGAGGAGGGTGCGCCAGGAGGAGCCTACTCCCACCGGGAGTAGGATTCCCCCCCCCCCTTTCCTAGTTGGAATAGGATTCGGGAGGGGGAAAGAGGAGAGAGAGAAGGAAGGGGGGCGCCGCCCCCCTCTCCTTTTCCTATTCGGACTAGGGGAGGGGTGCGCGGCCCAGCCCTGGCCACCTCTCCTCTCTTCCACTAAAGCCCACTAAGGCCCATATACCTCCCGGGGGTTCCGGTAACCTCCCAGTACTCCGGTAAAATCCCGATTTCACCCGGAACACTTCCGATATCCAAATATAGGCTTCCAATATATCAATCTTTATGTCTCGACCATTTCGAGACTCCTCGTCATGTCTGTGATCACATCCGGGACTTCGAACAAACTTCGGTACATCAAAATGCATAAACTCATAATATAACTGTCATCAAAACCTTAAGCGTGCGGACCCTACGGGTTCGAGAACAATGTAGACATGACCGAGACACGTCTCCGGTCAATAACCAATAGCGGAACCTAGATGCTCATATTGGCTCCCACATATTCTACGAAGATCTTTATCGGTCAGACCGCATAACAACATACGTTGTTCCCTTTGTCATCGGTATGTTACTTGTCCGAGATTTGATCGTCGGTATCTCAATACCTAGTTCAATCTCGTTACTGGCAAGTCTCTTTACTCGTTTCATAATACATCATCTTGCAACTAACTCATTAGTTGTAATGCTTGCAAGGCTTATGTGATGTGCATTACCGAGAGGGCCCAGAGATACCTCTCCGACAATCGGAGTGACAAATCCTAATCTCGAAATACGCCAACCCAACATGTACCTTTGGAGACACCTGTAGAGCTCCTTTATAATCACCTAGTTATGTTGTGACGTTTGGTAGCACACAAAGTGTTCCTCCGGCAAACGGGAGTTGCATAATCTCATAGTCATAGGAACATGTATAAGTCATGAAGAAATCAATAGCAACATACTAAACGATCGGGTGCTAAGCTAATGGAATGGGTCATGTCAATCACATCATTCTTCTAATGATGTGATCCCGTTAATCAAATAACAACTCTTTTGTTCATGGTTAGGAAACATAACCATCTTCGATTAACGAGCTAGTCAAGTAGAGGCATACTAGTGACACTCTGTTTGTCTATGTATTCACACATGTATTATGTTTCCGGTTAATACAATTCTAGCATGAATAATAAACATTTATCATGATATAAGGAAATAAATAATAACTTTATTATTGCCTCTAGGGCATATTTCCTTCAGTCTCCCACTTGCACTAGAGTCAATAATCTAGTTCACATCCCCATGTGATTCAACACTAATAGTTCACATCACCATGTGATTAACACCCATAGTTCACATTGTCATGTGACCTATACCCAAAGGGTTTACTAGAGTCAGTAATCTAGTTCACATCGTTTATGTGATTAACACCCAAAGAGTACTAAGGTGTGATCATGTTTTGCTTGTGAGATAATTTTAGTCAATGGGTCTGTCACATACAGATCCGTAAGTATTTTGCGAATTCTATTTCTACAATGCTCTGCACGGAGCTACTCTAGCTAATTGCTCCCACTTTCAATATGTATCTAGATCGAGACTTAGAGTCATCCAGATCTGTGTCAAAACTTGCATCGACGTAACTTTTTACGACAAACCTTTTTTTTCACCTCCATAATTGAGAAATATTCCACTAAGGATATTTTTGACCGCTGTCCAGTGATCTACTCTTAGATCACTATTGTACTCCCTTGCTTAACACAGTGTAGGGTATACAATAGATCTGGTACACAGCATGGCATACTTTATAGAACCTATGGCTGAGGCATAGGGAATGACTTTCATTCTCATTCTATTTTCTGCCGTGGTCGCGTTTTGAGCCTTACTCAATTTCACACCTTGTAACACAGGCAAGAATTCTTTCTTTGACTGTTCCATTTTGAACTACTTCAAAATCTTGTCAAGGTATGTACTTATTGAAAAAAACTTATCAAGCGCCTTGATCTATCTCTATAGATCTTGATGCTCAATATGTAAGCAGCTTCACCAAGGTTTTCTTTGAAAAAAATCCTTTTAAACACTCCTTTATGCTTTGCAGAATAATTTTACATTATTTCCGATCAAGAATATGTCATACACATATACTTATCAGAAATGTTGTAGTGCTCCCACTCACTTTCTTGTAAATACAGGCTTCACCGCAAGTCTGTATAAAACTATATGCTTTGATCAACTTATCAAAGCGTATATTCCAACTCCGAGATGCTTGCACCAGTCCGTAGATGGATCGCTGGAGCTTGCATATTTTGTTAGCACCTTTAGGATTGACAAAACCTTCTGGTTGCATCATATACAACTCTTCTTTAAATCCATTAAGGAATGTAGTTTTGTTTATCCATTTGCCAGATTTCATAAAAATGCGGCAATTGCTAACATGATTTGGACAGACTTAAGCATCGCTACGAGTGAGAAAATTTCATCGTAGTCAACACCTTGAACTTTGTCAAAAACCTTTTTCGACAAGTCTAGCTTTGTAGATAGTAACACTACTATCAGCGTCCGTCTTCCTCTTGAAGATCCATTTATTTTCTATGGCTTGCCGATCATCAGGAAAATCCATCAAAGTCCATACTTTGTTCTCATACATGGATCATATCTCAGATTTCATGGCCTCAAACCATTTCGCGGAATCTGGGCTCATCATCGCTTCCTCATAGTTCGCAAGTTCGTCATGGTCTAGTAACATGACTTCCAGAACAGGATTACCGTACCACTCTGGTGCGGATCTCACTCTGGTTTACCTACGAGATTCGGTAGTAACTTGATCTGAAGTTACATGATCATCATCATTAGCTTCCTCACTAATTGGTGTAGTAGTCACAAGAACAGATTTCTATGATGAACTACTTTCCAATAAGTGAGAAGGTACAATTACCTTATCAAGTTTTCTACTTTCCTCCTACTCACTTCTTTCGAGAGAAACTCCTTCTCTAGAAAGTTTCCGAATTTAGCAACAAAAGTCTTGCCTTCGGATCTGTGATAGAAGGTGTATCCAATAGTTTCCTTTGGATATCCTATGAAGACGCACTTCTCCGATTTAGGTTTGAGCTTATCAAGTTGAAACTTTTTCACATAAGCATTGCAACCTCAAACTTTAAGAAACGACAGCTTAGGTTTCTTGCTAAACCATAGTTCATACGGTGTCATCTCAAACGTATTTAGATGGTGCCCTATTTAACATGAATGTAGCTGTCTCTAATGCATAACCCCAAAACAACAGCGGTAAATCTGTAAGAGACATCATAGATCGCACCATATCAAACAAAGTACGATTACGACGTTCGAACACACCATTACACTGTGGTGTTCCAGGTGGCGTGAGTAGTGAAACTATTTCACATTGTTTTAACTGAAGACCAAACTCGTAATTCAAATACTCTTCTCCACGATCAGATCGTAGAAACTTTATTTTCTTGTTACGATGATTTTCCACTTCACTCTGAAATTCTTTGAACTTTTCAAATGTTTCAGACTTATGTTTCATCAAGTAGATATACTCACATCTGCTCAAATTATCTGTGAAGAACAGAAAATAATCATACCTATCGCGAGCCTCAATATTCATCGGACCACATACATCAATATGTATGATTTCCAACAAATCTGTTGCTCGCTCCATTGTTCCGAAGAACGGAGTCTTAGTCATCTTGCCCATGAGGCATGGTTCGCAAGCATCAACTGATTCATAATCAAGTGATTCCAAAAGCCCATCAGCATGGAGTTTCTTCATGCGCTTTACACCAATATGACCTAAACGGCAGTGCCACAAATAAGTTTGCACTATCATTATTAACTTTGCATCTTTTGGTTTCAATATTATGTTTATGTGTATCACTACGATCAAGATCCAACGAACTATTTTCATTGGGTGTGTAACCATATAAGGTTTTATTCATGTAAACAGAACAACAATTTATCCTCTTACTTAAATGAATAACCGTATTACAATAAACATGATCAAATCATATTCGTGCTCAACGCAAACACCAAATAACACTTATTTAGGTTCAACACTAATCCCGAAAGTATAGGGAGTGTGCGATGATGATCATATCAATTTTGGAACCACTTCCAACACACATCGTTACTTCACCCTTAACTAGTCTCTGTTTATTCTGCAACTCCCGTTTCGAGTTACTAATCTTAGCAACTGAACTAGTATCAAATACTGAGGGGTTGCTATAAACACTAGTAAAGTACACATCAATAACATGTATATCAAATATACTTATGTTCACTTTGCCATCCTTTTTATCCGCCAATCACTTGGGGTAGTTCTGCTTCCAGTGACCAGTCCCTTTGCAGTAGAAGCACTTAGTCTCAGGCTTAGGATCAAACTTGGGCTTCTTCACTTGAGCAGCAACTTGCTTGCCGTTCTTCTTGAATTTCCCCTTCTTCCCTTTGCCCTTTTCTTGAAACTAGTGGTCTTGTCAACCATCAACACTTGATGTTTTTCTTGATTTCTACCTTCGTTGATTTCAGCATCACAAAGAGCTTGGGAGTTGTTTCCGTTATCCCTTGCATATTATAGTTCATCACGAAGTTCTACTAACTTGGTGATGGTGACTAGAGAATTCTGTCAATCACTATCTTATCTAGAAGATTAACTCCCACTTGATTCAAGCGATTGTAGTACCCAGACAATCTGAGCACATGCTCACTAGTTGAGCGATTCTCCTCCATCTTTTAGCTATAGAACTTGTTGGAGACTTCATATCTCTCAACTCGGGTATTTGCTTGAAATATTAACTTCAACTCCTGGAACATCTCATATGGTCCATGACGTTCAAAACGTCTTTGAAGTCCCGATTCTAAGCCATTAAGCATGGTGCACTAAACTATCAAGTAGTCATCATATTGAGCTAGCCAAACGTTCATAACATCTGCATCTGCTCCTGCAATAGGTCTGTCACCTAGCGGTGCATCAAGGACATAATTCTTCTGTGCAGCAATGAGGATAAACCTCAAATCACGGATCCAATCCGCATCATTGCTACTAACATCTTTCAACACAATTTTCTCTAGGAACATATCAAAATAAGCACAGGGAAGCAACAACGCGAGCTATTGATCTATAACATAATTTGCAAAATACTACCAGGACTAAGTTCATGATAAATTTAAGTTCAATTTAATCATATTACTTAAGAACTCCCACTTAGATAGACATCCCTCTAATCCTCTAAGTGATCACGTGATCCAAATCAACTAAACCATGTCCGATCATCACGTGAGATGGAGTAGTTTCATTGGTGAACATCACTATGTTGATCATATCTACTATATGATTCACGCTCGACCTTTCGGTCTCCGTGTTCCGAGGCCATATCTGTATATGCTTGGCTCGTCAAGTATAACCTGAGTATTCTGCGTGTGCGACTGTTTTGCACCCGTTGTATTTGAACGTAGAGCCTATCACACCCGATCATCACGTGGTGTCTCAGCACGAAGAACTTTCGCAACGGTGCATACTCAGGGAGAACACTTCTTGATAATTAGTGAGAGATCATCTTATAATGCTACCGTCAATCAAAGCAAGATAAGATGCATAAAAGATAAACATCACATGCAATCAATATAAGTGATATGATATGGCCATCATCATCTTGTGCTTGTGATCTCCATCTTCGAAGCACCGTCGTGATCACCATCGTCACCGGCGTGACACCTTGATCTCCATCGTAGCATCGTTGTCGTCTCGCCAATCTGATGCTTCCACGACTATCGCTACCGCTTAGTGATAAAGTAAAGCATTACAGCACGATTGCATTGCATACAATAAAGCGACAACCATATGGCTCCTGCCAGTTGCCGATAACTCGGTTACAAAACATGATCATCTCATACAATAAAATTTAGCATCATGTCTTGACCATATCACATCACAACATGCCTGCAAAAACAAGTTAGACGTCCTCTACTTTGTTGTTGCAAGTTTTACGTGGCTGCTACGGGCTTAAGCAAGAACCAATCTTACCTACGCATCAAAACCACAACGATAGTTTGTCAAGTTGGTGCTGCTTTAACCTTCGCAAGGACCGGGCGTAGCCACACTTGGTTCAACTAAAGTTGGATAAACTGTCAGCCGCTAGCCACCTTTGTGCAAAGCACGTCGGGAGAACCGGTCTCGCGTAAGCGTACGCGTAATGTCGGTCCGGGCCGCTTCGTCCAACAATACCGCTGAACCAAAGTATGACATGCTGGTAAGCAGTATGACTTATATTGCCCACAACTCACTTGTGTTCTACTCGTGCATATAACATCAACACATAAAACCTAGGCTCGGATGCCACTGTTGGGGAACGTAGTAATTTCAAAAAAATTCCTACGCACACGCAAGATCATGGTGATGCATAGCAACGAGCGAAGAGTGTGATCTACGTACCCTTGTAGACCGA
This sequence comes from Triticum urartu, assembly GCF_003073215.2. Taxonomy (NCBI): domain Eukaryota; kingdom Viridiplantae; phylum Streptophyta; class Magnoliopsida; order Poales; family Poaceae; genus Triticum; species Triticum urartu. The sequence continues at coordinate 333,621,992 of NC_053026.1, forward strand.
CAGCGGAAGCGTTAGCACAACGCGGTTGATGTAGTCGTACGTCTTCACGGCCCGACCGATCAAGCACCGAAACTACGGCACCTCCGAGTTCTAGCACACGTTCAGCTCGATGACGATCCCCGGACTCCGATCCAGCAAAGTGTCGGGGAAGAGTTCCGTCAGCACGACGGCGTGGTGACAATCTTGATGTACTACCGTCGCAGGGCTTCACCTAAGTACCGCTACAATATTATCGAGGATTATGGTGGAAGGGGGCACCGCACATGGCTAAGAATATGATCACGTGGATCAACTTGTGTGTCTAGGGGTGCCCCCTGCCCCCGTGTATAAAGGAGCAGGGGAAGGTGCGGCCGGCCAGGAGGAGGGCGCGCCAGGAGGAGTCCTACTCCCACCGGGAGTAGGATTCCCCCCCCCTTTCCTAGTTGGAATAGGATTCGGGAGGGGGAAAGAGGAGAGAGAGAAGGAAGGGGGGGCGCCGCCCCCTCTCCTTGTCCTATTCGGACTAGGGGGGGAGGGGCGCGCGGCCCAGCCCTGGCCACCTCTCCTCTCTTCCACTAAAGCCCACTAAGGCCCATATACCTCCGGGGGGTTCCGGTAACCTCCCGGTACTCCGATAAAATCCTGATTTCACCCGGAACACTTCCGATATATCAATCTTTATGTCTCGACCATTTCGAGACTCCTCGTCATGTCCATGATCACATCCGGGACTCCGAACAAACTTCGGTACATCAAAATGCATAAACTCATAATATAACTGTCTTCAAAACCTTAAGCGTGCGGACCCTACGGGTTCGAGAACAATGTAGACATGACCGAGACACATCTCCGGTCAATAACCAATAGCGGAACCTGGATGCTCATATTGGCTCCCACATATTCTACGAAGATCTTTATCGGTCAGACCGCATAACAACATACGTTGTTCCCTTTGTCATCGGTATGTTACTTGCCCGAGATTCGATCGTCGGTATCTCAATACCTAGTTCAATCTCGTTACCGGCAAGTCTCTTTACTCGTTTCATAATACATCATCTTGCAACTAACTCATTAGTTGTAATGCTTGCAAGGCTTATGTGATGTGCATTACCGAGAGGGCCCAGAGATACCTCTCGGACAATCGGAGTGACAAATCCTAATCTCGAAATACGCCAACCCAACATGTACCTTTGGAGACACCTGTAGAGCTCCTTTATAATCACCCAGTTACGTTGTGACGTGTGGTAGCACACAAAGTGTTCCTCCGGCAAACGGGAGTTGCATAATCTCATAGTCATAGGAACATGTATAAGTCATGAAGAAAGCAATAGCAACATACTAAACAATCGGGTGCTAAGCTAATGGAATGGGCCATGTCAATCACATCATTCTTCTAATGATGTGATCCTGTTAATCAAATAACAACTCTTTTGTTCATGGTTAGGAAACATAACCATCTTCGATTAACGAGCTAGTCAAGTAGAGGCATACTAGTGACACTCTGTTTGTCTATGTATTCACACATGTATTATGTTTCTGGTTAATACAATTCTAGCATGAATAATAAACATTTATCATGATATAAGGAAATAAATAATAACTTTATTATTGCCTCTAGGGCATATTTCCTTCAAATTAATGATACGTAATTGCCCTACACATGGTTTGAATTTATGGATGATTATACAGAATTTTTATGCTAGATTAAATTTTGCTTCTAGAAATCTTTTAGATTCGGTCGCGGGAGGCACTTTTATGGAAATCACTTTAGGATAAGCTACCAAACTCCTAGATAATATTATGGTTAATTATTCTCAATGGCACACTGAAAGATCTACTAGTAAAAAAGTGCATGCAATTGAAGAGATTAATGTTTTGAGTGGAAAGATGGATGAACTTATGAAATTTTTTGCTAATAAGAGTGCTCCTACTGATCCTAATGATATCCATTTGTCTACTTTGATTGAGAATAATAATGAATCTATGGATGTGAATTTTGTTGGTAGGAACAATTTTGGTAATAACGTGTATAGAGGTAATTTTAATCCTAGGTCGTTTCCTAGTAATTCCTCTAATAATTATGGTAATTCCTACAACAATTCTTATTGAAATTATAATAAGATGCCCTCTTATTTTCAATCTAGTATTAAAGAATTTATTACTTCGCAAAAGAGTTTCAATGCTTTGATTGAAGAAAACTTGCTTAAGATTGATGAGTTGGTTAGGAACGTGGATAGAATTTCTCTTGATGTTGATTCTTTGAAACTTAGATCTATTCCACCTAAGCATGATATCAATGAGTCTCTCAAAGCCATGAGAATTTCCATTGATGAGTGCAAGGAAAGAACCTCTAGGATGCATGCTAAGAAAGATTGCTTTTTGAAAGCGTGTTCTTCTAGTTTTCATGATAATAAGGTTGAAGATCTAAAAGTGATTGATGTGTCCCCTATTAAATCTTTGTTTTCAATATGAATCTTGATAATGATGGGACTGGAGATGAGTCATCTTTAGTTAGAAGGCGTCCCAAAAATTCGGAGTTTTTAGATCTTGATGCAAAAATTGTTAAAACTGGGATTGAAGAGGTTAAAACTATAAATACCAATGAACCCACTATCTTGGATTTCAAGGAATTTAATTATGATAATTTCTCTTTGATAGATTGTATCTCTTTGTTGCAATCCGTGCTAAATTCTCCTCATGCTTATAGTCAAAATAAAGCTTTTACTAAACATACCGTTGATGCTTTGATGCAATCTTATGAAGAAAAACTTGAGTTGGAAGTTTCTATCCCTAGAAAACTTTATGATGAGTGGGAACCTACAATAAAAATTAAAATTAAATATCATGAGTGTTATGCTTTGTGTTATTTGGGTGCTAGTGTTTCCACGATTCCAAAAACTTTGTGTGATTTGCTAGGTTTCCGTGATTTTGATGATTGTTCTTTAAACTTGCATCTTGCAGATTCAACCATTAAGAAACATATGGGAAGTATTAATGATGTTCTCATTGTTGCAAATAGGAACTATGTGCCCGTAGATTTCATTGTTCTTGATATAGATTGCAATCCTTCATGTCCTATTATTCTTGGTAGACCTGTCCTTAGAACGATTGGTGCAATTATTGATATGAAGGAAGGGAATATTAAATTCCAATTTCCATTAAGGAAAGGCATGGAACATTTCCCTAGAAATAAAGTTAAATTACCATATGAATCTATCATGACAGCCACTTATGGATTGCCTACCAAAGATGCCAATACCTAGATCTATCTTCGCTTTTATGCCTAGCTAGGGGCGTTAAACGATAGCGCTTGTTGGGAGGCAACCCAATTTTATTTGTATTCCTTTATTTTTGCTCCTGTTTAGTACTAAATAATTTATCTAGCCTCTGTTTTGGTTGTGTTTTTTGTGTTTAATTAGTGTTTGTGGCAAGTAGAACCGTTGGGAAGACTTGGGGAAAGTCTTTTTGATCTTGCTGTAAAAAAACAGAAACTTTAGCACTCACGAGAATTGCTGCCATTTTTTTTGGAAAGCGATATTTAGTAATTCTTTTTGCAGATGGTTAATAGATAAATTCCTCACGTCCAGCAATTTATTTTAGAATTTTTGCGGTTCCAGAAGTTTGCGTTAGTTACAGATTACTACAGACTGTTCTGTTTTTGACAGATTCGGTTTTTTGTGTGTTGTTTGCTAATTTTGATGAATATATGGCTAGTAAAAGAGTTTATAAACCATAGAGAAGTTGGAATACAGTAGTTTTAACACCAATATAAATCAAGAATGAGTTCTACAGTACCTTGAAGTGGTGTTTTGTTTTCTTTCGCTAACGGAGCTCACGAGATTTTCTATTTTGAGTTTTGTGTTGTGAAGTTTTCAAGTTTTGGGTAAAGATTTGATGGATTATGGAACAAGGAGTGGCAAGAGCCTAAGCTTGGGGATGCCCATGGAACCCCAAGGTAAAATTCAAGGACACCAAAAAGCCTGAGCTTGGGGATGCCCCGGAAGGCATCCCCTCTTTCGTCTTCGTCTATCGGTAACTTTACTTGGAGCTATATTTTTATTCACCACATGATATGTGTTTTACTTGGAGCGTCTTGTATGATTTGAGTCTTTGCTTTTTAGTTTACCACAATCATCCTTTCTGTACACACCTTCTGAGAGAGACTCACATGATTTGAAATTTATAAGAATATCCTAGGTGCTTCACTTATATCTTTTGAGCTATATAGTTTTTGCTCTATTGCTACACTTATATATTTTAGAGCGCAGCGGTCGTTTTATTTTATAGAAATAATTGATCTCTCATGCTTCACTTATATTATTTTGGGAGTCCTTTAGAACAACATGGAAATTTGCTTTTAGGAATAATATAAAAACTTTCATAGAAGTGCATTGAATACTATGAGAAGTTTGATACTTGATAATTGTTTTGAGATATGGAGATGGTGATATTAGAGTCATGCTAGTTGAGTAGTTGTGAATTTGTGAAAAAGTTGTGTTGAAGTTTGTGATTCCCGTAGCATGCACGTATGGTGAACCGTTATGTGATGAAGTCGGAGCATGATTTATTTATTGATTGCCTTCCTTATGAGTGGCGGTCAGGGACGAGCGATGGTCTATTCCTACCAATCTATCCCCCTAGGAGCATGCGCGTAATACTTTGTTTCGATAACTAATAGATTTTTGCAATAAGTATGTGAGTTCTTTATGACTAATGTTGAGTCCATGGATTATATGCACTCTCACCCTTCCACCATTGCTAGCCTCTCTAGTATCGCGCAACTTTCGCCGGTACCATAAACCCACCACTTACCTTCCTCAAAACAGCCACCATACCTACCTATTATGGAATTTCCATAGCCATTCCAAGATATATTGCCATGCAACTTTCCACCGTTCCATTATTATGACACGCTTCATCATTGTCATATTGCTTGCATGATCATGTAGTTGACATTGTATTTGTGGCAAAGCAGGCACTCATAATTCTTCATACATGTCACTCATGCATCATTGCACATCCCGGTACACCGCTGGAGGCATTCACATAGAGTCATATTTTGTTCTAAGTATTGAGTTGTAATTCTTGAGTTGTAAGTAAATTAAAGTGTGATGATCATCATAATTAGAGCATTGTCCTAGTGAGGAAAGGATGATGGAGACTATGATTCCCCCACAAGTCGGGATGAGACTCCGGATGAAAAAAAAGAGGCCAAAAAGAAGAAGAAAAATCCCAAATAAAAAAATAATGAGAGAAAAAGAGAGAAGGGACAATGTTACTATCCTTTTTCCACACTTGTGCTTCAAAATAGCACCATGATCTTCATGATAGAGAGTCTCCTATGTTATCACTTTTATATACTAGTGGGAATTTTTCATTATAGAACTTGGCTTGTATATTCCAATGATGGGCTTCCTCAAAATTGCCCTAGGTCTTCATGAGCAAGCAAGTTGGATGCACACCCACTTAGTTCTTTTGTTGAGCTTTCATACACTTATAGCTCTAGTGCATCCGTTGCATGGCAATCCCTACTCACTCACATTGATATCTATTGATGGGCATCTCCATAGCCCGTTGGTACGCCTAGTTGATGTGAGACTATCTTCTCCATTTTGTCTTCTCCACAACCACCATTCTATTCCACATATAGTGCTATATCCATGGCTCACGCTCATATATTGCGTGAAGATTGAAAAGGTTTGAGAACATCAAAAGTATGAAACAATTGCTTGGATTGTAACCGGGGTTGTGCATGATTTAAATATTTTGTGTGGAGAAGATAGAGCATAGCCAGACTATATGATTTTGTAGGAATAACTTTCTTTGCCATGTTATTTTGATAAGACATGATTTCTTAGTTAGTATACTTGAAGTATTATTATTTTTATGTCAATACTAAACTTTTATCTTGAATCTTTCGGATCTGAACATTCTTGCCGCAATAAAGAAAAATTACATTGAGAAATATGTTAGAAAGCATTCCACATCAAAAATTCTTTTCTATCATTTACCTACTCGAGGACGAGTAGGAATTAAGCTTGGGGATGCTTGATACGTCTCCAACGTATCTATAATTTTTGATTGCTCCATGCTATTATATTATCTGTTTTGGATGTTAATGGGCTTTATTTTACACTTTTATATCCTTTTTGGGACTAACCTATTAACCGAATGCCCAACCCAAATTGCTGTTTTTTTGCCTATTTCAGTGTTTCACAGAAAAGGATATCAAACGAAGTCCAAACAGAATGAAACCTTCGGGAACGTGATTTTCTCAGCAAACTTGATCCAGGAGACTTGGAGTGGGCGTCAAGAAACAATCGAGTAGGCCACAAGGCAGGGGGCGCGCCTACCCCCCCCCCCCCCCGGGCCCCCCCCCCCCCCCCCCCTGGGCGCACCCTCCACCCTCGTGGGCCCCTCGTTGCTCCACCGACCTACTTCTTCCTCCTATATAAGTCCATGTACCCCGCAAACATCCAGGAGCACCACAAAAACCTAATTCCACCGCCGTGACCTTCTGTACCCGAGAGATCCCATCTTGGGGCCTTTTTTGGAGCTCCGCCGGAGGGGGCATTGATCACGGAGGGCCTCTACATCAACTCCATGGCCTCTCTGATGATGTGTGAGTAGTTTACTTCAGACCTTCGGGTCCATAGCTAGTAGCTAGATGGCTTCTTCTCTCTCTTTGGATCTCAATACAAAGTTCTCCTCGATTCTCTTGGATATCTATTCGATGTAATCTTCTTTTGCGATGTGTTTGTCGAGATCCGATGAATTGTGGGTTTATGATCCAGATTATCTATGAACAATATTTGATTCTTCTCTGAATTCTTTTATGTATGATTGGTTTATCTTTGCAAGTCTCTTCGAATTATCAGTTTGGTTTGGCCTACTAGATTGATCTTTCTTGCAATGGGAGAAGTGCTTAGCTTTGGGTTCAATCTTAGGTGCTCGATCCCAGTGACAGTAGGGGAAACGACACATATTGTATTGTTGCCATCGAGGATAAAAAGATGGGGTTTATATAATATTGCATGAGTTTATCCCTCTATATCATGTCATCTTGCTCAGGCGTTACTCTGTTCTTATGAACTTAATACTCTTGATGCATGCTGGATAGCGGTCGATGTGTGGAGTAATAGTAGTAGATGCACACAGGAGTCGGTCTACTTGTCGCGGACGTGATGCCTATATACATGATCATGCCTAGATATTCTCATAATTATTCGCTTTTCTACCAATTGCTCGACAATAATTTGTTTACCCACCATAATACTTATGCTATCTTGAGAGAAGCCAATAGTGAAATCTATGGCACCCGGGTCTATTTTCCATCATACAAGTTTCCCATCTATTTTATTTTGCAATCTTTACTTTCAACCTATATCATAAAAATACCAAAAATATTTATCTTATTATTATTATCTCTATCAGATCTCACTCTTGCAAGTGGCCGTGAAGGGATTGACAACCCCTTTATCGCGTTGGTTGCGAGGTTCTTATTTGTTTGTGTAGGTACGAGGTGACTCGCGCGTGGTCTCCTACTGGATTGATACCTTGGTTCTCAAAAACTGATGGAAATACTTATGTTGCTTTACTACATCACCCTTTCCTCTTCCAGGGAAAACCAACGCAGTGCTCAAGAGGTAGCACTGACGATCGGAAAACCCTAGTGATTTGTAGTAGCAAGCCTCGCACTCTGGAAACTCTATCATGAACAAACAATAGCATACATAAGCACTCAATCATAAGATGCAAAGGTAAAACCCAAAAGAAAAGAGATGAACAGAAAGTTCAAGTGAAGAGCTTCGATTTGCAAAAAGAATCAATCGAATCGGAGATACGAAATTCAAACTATGATCAAAAGAAGTTCGAATTCAAATCTGCTTGAAACCAAATTTTAAGTTTTCAAAATCATGTTCAAGTTGATTATCTGGAAAGAGGGGAACAAGACGAAGATTTTGGCGTTGGTTTCACTGGATTTGGACAAACGAGCAAAAAGTAGTGAAGGTTTGAAGATCAGGGACTAATCTGTAAGAAAACTATTTGCGGATAGGTCCCTAGCCAAAAATAAATTAAAAAGAAAAAATCTATCGGAGGAACGTCCGCTAACAAAGACTAACGAATGAAAACCGTTCGTTAAAACGATCTAACCAGTGACTGTTTACTAATTAGACTAAAACAAAAACGAAAAACCGATCTAAAAACTAAACCGACAAAACCGAAAAAAACCGAAAGAACCGACCGGTTCTTACCGGTCAACGGCGTCAGCAGCGGCTGTCGGCGATGCGGGGCAATGGCGGCGGGGCGTGATGAGGAGGAGAGGGGGGGCGGCGGCGGCTTATAAGGAGGCCCCCGGGGCTCTCCGACTTGCGGGAGGGGTCGGCGGGGTCGGGGCGGCCTCGGACTCCGGTGGAGTCTGGCTCCCGGACGTGAGGAAGGCGGCGGCGCTCGGCTGGGCCGGCGGGTCTTCGGCCGAGTCGGTCGAAGAACTATTTTTAAAATAATTTCGCCGCACGGAAAAATCTAAAAATAAAATAAATAAAATCCTAAATTTTCCAAAAATAATTTCCACGGTCCTCTCTTAACATTTGGGACAACATGAACATTTTTCTGGGCTAAAAATGCAATTTTTCCCTAATTCAATCAAATAAAATCTCAACAAAAATTCAAATAAAATAAATATTTTATTTAAAATTAAATTTCCAGTATTTCCTCTATTTTGAAGAAGTCATATTATCTTCTCTCATTATTTATTTATTTCGAAATAATTTTGGAAAAATAATTTCAAATAAAATTCACTTTGATCCAAATTTACCAATTTTGAAAAAAAAATCAAAAATGGAATTTTTATAAAACCTCCAACTCTCTCAAATGGTCCTTGAGTTGCTTAAGGTCTTTAGGATCAAAATGTTCAAATAAAAATGAAAAAAATGTGAAGAGCATACATGCATATGATGACCTAATGATTAACATCCAAATTGAAAATTGGGATGTTACAAACCTACCCCCCTTAAGATGAATCTCGCCCTCGAGATTCGGGTTGGCTAGAAAATAGGTGTGGTTGGTCTTTCCGCAGGTCTTCTTCTCGCTCCCAGGTGGCTTCTTCCTCGGTATGGTGGCTCCACTGAACTTTGCAAAACTTGATAACCTTGATGCGTGTAACTCGGCTGGCAAACTCGAGTATCTTGACGGGTTTATCCTCGTAAGTTAGGTCACTCTCCAACTAAATTGCTTCCAGGGGCACCGTATCTCTCATAGGAACATCGGCCATCTCAGCATGGCACTTCTTCAACTGGGAAACGTGAAACACATCATGAACTCCTGACAAACCTTCGTGTAATTCCAACTTGTAGGCCACTTCTCCCATATGTTCCAAAACACGGTATGGTCCTACAAACCTTGGGGCTAACTTTCCCTTGACTCCAAATCGTTTAACTCCTCGCAATGGTGACACACGAAGATATGCTCTGTCTCTGATTTCATAGGCTACCTCCTTGTGTTTAGTATTGGCATAACTCTTCTGCCTGGACTGAGCTACCTTCAGTCTATCACGAATCAACTTAACCTTCTCTTCAGATTCTCGAATCAAATCTAGTCCGAACAACTGACGGTCTCCCACTTCATCCCACATCAATGGTTTCTTGCACCTCCTTCCATACAAGGCTCTGAAAGGGGCCATCTTCAAACTAGCCTAGTAACTGTTGTTATATGAGAACTCTGCATAAGGCAAATTTTCATCCCAACTAGATCCATAATCTAGTGCACAAGCTCTCAACATGTCCTCCAGAATATGATTGACTCTCTCGGTCTGTCCATCTCTCTGCGGATGAAAGGTTGTACTGAACTCTAGCCTGGTACCCAAAGTCTGGTGCAACTGATTCCAAAACTTCGAGGTAAACTGTATTCCTCTATCTGATACGATGGTCCTTGGAAATCCATGCAGAGATATGATTCTGGTCATATATATCTTGGCCAACTTTGCGCTCGTATAAGTGGTCTTCACGGGGATAAAGTGAGCCACTTTGGTCAAGCGATCAACTACTACCCAGATGGAATCATATCCTGATTGGGTCCTCGGTAACCCGGTGATAAAATCCATGCCAAGCTTATCCCACTTCCATTTGGGTATCGGCATAGGCTTTAGTAACCCTAGTGGCTTCTGGTGTTCTGCCTTAACTCTCTGACATACATCACATGCTGCTACATACTCGACAATATCCTTCTTCATCCTGTCCACCAGAAATGCTCCTTCAAATCCAAATACATCTTAGTGTTTCCGAGGTGAATCGAGTATGGCGAGTCGTGAGCTTCCTGAAGTATTAACTTCCTGATCTCCGCATCATTGGGCACATAGATATGATCCTCAAACCACAAAGTTTCGTGTTCATCCTCATGAAAACCTTTGGCTTTTCCTTTACTCATCTTCTACTCTATCTCGGCAATCTCCTTATAAATCTTCTAGGCTTCTCGAATCTTTCCCAATAACATGGACTGAACTTCCAAAGCCGCAACAAAACCTCTTGGTACTATCTCCATCCGTAGTTCTCTGAGATCGTCAATTAACTCCTGCGGTAAACCTCCGGTTACTAGAGTATTTACACAACTTTTGCGGCTCAAAGTGTCTGCTACAACATTGGCCTTTCCTGGATGATAATGCAACTTCATATCATAATCCTTTATGAGCTCCAACCATCTCCTTTGCCTGAGATTCAACTCCTTCTATGTGAAAATATACTTCAAACTCTTATGATTCGTGTATACGTCACAACGGTTTTCAATAAGAAAATGTCTCCAGGTCTTGAGCGCATGCACTACGGCTGCTAACTCCAAATCATGCATAACATAATTCAACTCATGAGATTGAAGCTGTCGTCGGGCATATGAAACAACTCTTTCGTCTTGCATAAGTACACCTCCAAGTCCTTGGCGAGAAGCGTCGCATTAAACTTGGAAATCCTTGCATATATCTAGAAGAATTAGCACTGGGGTTGTAACTAAACATTTCTTTAACTCCTGAAAACTGGCCTCACACTCTTCGGTCCATTTAAACTTAGTGTCCTTCTTCAACAACTCTGTCATGGGATTTGCAATCTTGGAAAAATTCTCAATGAATCTCCTATAGTATCATGCGAGTCCAAGAAAACTGTGGATCTCCCAACTAAGGTGGGTGCCAACCACTCAGTGACAGACTAAACCTTGGTAGGGTCTACTGATATACCTTCTCCTGATATAACATGTCCAAGAAATCCAACTTCCTTCAACCAAAACTCACATTTGCTGAACTTGGCGTATAGTTGATGTTCCATGAGCTTCTTGAGAACTAAGCGCAAATGTTCCTTGTGTTCTCTTCATTCTTCGAGTACACCAATATGTCATCGATGAACACCACCACAAACTTATCCAAATACTCCATGCACACCTTATTCATCATACTCATGAAATAGGCAGGGGTGTTAGTCAATCCAAAAGACATGACCGTGTACTCATATAGCCCATACCTTGTGGTAAAAGTTGTTTTAGGTATATCATGTTCTCGGATCTTCAGTTGGTGGTATCCTGATTGAAGATAGATCTTGGAGAATACTTTGGCTCCTGTAGCTGGTCAAACAAATCGTTGATCATCGGTAGTGGGTACTTGTTCTTGATCGTCACCTCATTCAGTGCACGATAATCAACAACCATTCTCAAATATCTATCCTTCTTCTCAACTAAGAGCACTGGGGCTCCCCACGGTGATGAACTTGGTCGAATGTAACCCTTCTCCAATAACTCCTTAACTTGTTTCTTAATTTCCTCTAGATCATTTGCGGGCATCCGATACGATCTCTTCTATATTGGGCCAGTGCCTGGCAATAGCTCTATTAAAAACTCTATATCTCAATCTATTAGCATGCCTGGTAATTCCTCTGGGAACACATCGAGATAATCCTTCACAGTTGGTACTTCTTACTGAACAACTCCCGAGAGTGAATTTACTTGGGTCCTCCTTGGCGCATGCCTAGACACATACTTGATCCTTTTACCCTCTGGGGTGGTGAATAAAATTGACTTTCTAGCACAATCGATGTTTCCTCCATACTTCGATAACCAATCCATACCAAGTATTATATCCAATCCTTGTGACTCCAAAATTATTAGGTCAGAGGGAAAAACATGGCTACCAATGGTTAATGGTAACCGATCACACCATCGGCTGGCCATATACTCTGCTCCTGGCGAGCTTACTAACATGGGTGACCTAAGGGCTAAGGTTGGCATTTTAAACTTGTCCACAAATCCCCTTGATATGTATGAATGAGATGCACCAGTGTCAAAAAGAACGAGAGCGGTAAATGACTTAATAAAAAACTTACCAATCACTGTGTCAGGCTGCTCTTCAACTTCCTCCACGTTGATGTGGTTCACCTGACCTCTGGTGAAAGGATTGGGCTTCTTTCCAGAACTTCCATTTCTGTTACCATTCTTCAACTCAAAACAATCATTAGCGTAGTGTCCAGTCTTCCCGCACTTGTAACAGGTGACATGACTCAGATCCTTCTTGGCGGGTGTTGCTGGGTTGGAACGGCTCTGATTGCTGCTTTCTCCATTCCCATTTCCATTCTTAGGGCCACTGTGGTTATGCGAACTCCCTCCGTTGTGAGTGTGGCCTCCATGGTTATGATGGGTATGTCCTCTCGAGTTCGGGGTAAAATGGGGCTTATGCTGAGCTCCAGAGTTGTACTTCCCCTGTCCATACTTCCTTTTGCGGCTCTCTATATGCTGCTGCTTGCCTTCAATCATAAGAGCCCTATCTACCAACTCCTGATAGTTGGCGAATGTTGCCACCATCAACTGCATACTCAACTCATCGTTCAGCCCTTCCATAAACTTCTCCTACTTCACGGCATCTGTGGCCAGATCATCTGGGGCATAGCGTGCTAACTTGCTAAACTCATCCACGTACTGGCCCAAAGTACTATTTCCCTGGTGTAAGTTGCGAAACTCACGCTTCTTCATACTCATAGCTCTAGATGAGACATGTGCAGTGCGGAATGCTTGCTGAAATTGATCCCAAGTGACATTAGCCATGAGGAAAGTGGCAGTGTAGTTCTCCCACCATGAGGCTGCGGGTCCATCCAGTTGGTGTGCGGTGAAGTGCACCTTCTCAGCATCTATGCAACCTGCAGTGGTCAGCTCCCTTCCAATCCTGCGGAGTGAGTCATCGGCAACAATTGGCTCGGTGCAACTAGAGAACACCGGAGGATTCAACCTCAGAAAATGGGCTAAGTTGTCAACGGGAGGTGGTGGTGGTGGGTGGTTGTTGGTGGTGGTGCTGGTGGTGGTGGTGGTGGTGTTGCCTTGGTTCTGCACTAGCAACTGCATCAAGGCATTCTGTTGTTGGATCAACTGAGTGAGCTCCAGTGGGAAGAAAAATCTAGGGTCACGTCTCAGAGGCATCTGATAGGTTTTAGAGGGGTGAGAACAGAATAGACTGAGGTCTAAAGAGAAATTCGCTACCCATATGCACATGGGACAAACACATTCATTTCACACCACTCAATTCAAACAAGGTCATACAATCGATCTAAGCCACCGTTACAAAAGCTCGGACTATTACTATATACATGGGAGAATACTACTGATAATATGGTGGTCGACTAGAAATTTTGATCGGTGGAAGACTCCATGATATCTGCTCCAGCTTCGTCTTCATAATCATCAACATTGTCGGGGTCAGAGTCGGTGTCGTCGATTATGATGTAGTCTTTAGGATGGTTGTACTCCTCTGGTTCGGGATCTCCCATGAATATTCCTAGCTTCTTCTTCAGGTCTTCATTCTTCTCCAGCAGTACTGCAATTTCTTCTTCATATCCATCACGTGTAGACTTGAGTTCCTCTTCTAGCTCCATGTTCCGGGTCATCACCTTCTTCATGTCTATCATGCTGGCGCACATCTGGTTCTCCTGATGACGAATGTGCTGATTTAACTCCTGGATGTAGGCTGCAATAGATCTATCCTTCCTGGTGCAAATCATCTCCCATTGCTCATCTCGGCGTCCACATATCTGGTAGATGGTGCCCTTAAGCTCCTTATTGTATACCTCGCCGATGCGTCCGATGGCGATGTGGGCGGCCATGCTCTTTCCTAGACTCCAGGTTGGTGCATCAAAGGGAAACTCTGTGGGCTCAGTAACTGGTGCGAACGTCCTTCCTGGAACATGAATTTGAATCATCTAGTGCTCCTCTTCTGGTAAAGTGGCGGTGTAGGTCCCAATGAAACTTGCTATTCCGATGCTCAGGTACCTAGTGACTTCCTTCAAGTGTCGTCCAAAAGGGGTGTCATCATCCGGTTGAGTGAACTTGTTCCTTGGGTCCGCCATCTATAGAGTAGAAAATGGAGAAGAGTGAGTAGAGAAGAGTATCATGTGGCTTGTCCTAGTGGTCGTTTCCTATAGTCAACGTGGGCTCTGATACCATCTTGTAGCGACCCGACCTCACATGGTCAAGTCTCTTTGCTTAAGTGTCATCCCTGGATCGGTATTGCTGACACACACATAGTACTCGAGGTTTTATAACGGAGTTCAATCACACACTTATTACATCGAATGTCTCAAAAGAGAACTTATTACAATAGTATGGCCGTAGGCCATCTACATAAGATAACAGCGGAAGCTTCGAAAGTAGGAGAGTCCATCCAACTCCACGGCAAAACTGAGTGCATGACAATGACCTAGCGCACCTTACTCTTCATCTGAAAATTTTGCAACATAATACGTGGCAGCCTGTGTAAGTCAGCACATGGAATATGCTAGAAAGATAACATGATAGAGCAATGCACAAATAACAACTATCACTACATGCATATATGGCTGGTGGAGGCTCTATGGTTATCATTTTCATAAAGCTAATTTTTCCCTACAACAAAGGAATATATTTTATTTAACTCAAAGTTTGTAGAAAACATTGAGAAGGTAACCCCAACTCAATCACAATTTAAAGTTTAAATACCTGACAAATTAATTAAGTATAGTGATGAGATCAACATATTCAAGCACCAGATACTCAAGATGTCCATAACCGGGGACACGGCTAATCATGATTAGTTTGTGCATTCTACAGAGGTTTGCGCACTTTTCCCCAAAAGACTCGATCTCCGCCGTTGAATTTCTCGCACTACATGATGTTTGAGAAACGGATGACCGAGACATAGTTTTGAGAAGCATTAACTCTTTACGACGGGTAGACCATACCACCTACACCCCCTACATCTGCTAGTCTACCACTAAAAGAGGTCACACAACGTACTCAACTATGCCAGAGCTCATAATGGCTTGTGGTTTCACACGGAAGTTTCCAGCATGAATAACATTATGATCCCTTTGAGCCTGGGTGGCAAACCATAGGATGATCACACGGATTCCCGGGGATCTCCTTGGACAACACTGGATTCCCCAGGTGCCCACAACCAATCCACCCATATGTGTATTAAAGTAGCCACCTTAAGTTAAACCTTAGTTAACAATAACTCTCAAACTTTCATGAATTATCTCAAAACCAAACCACATCTACGAGCATAGCATAGAAGTGTAAGTATAACGTAGTAACACCCAAGGTTTGAAATAAAAGGGAAATAGGCTCCTACCTCATCAACTACTTCCCAAATACCCACATGTTAGCAATCCTACTCATGCAATGTTTGAGGTTTGAAACTAATGCATAAAAAACTGGGTAATAAAGGGATATGATCAAAGTGTTACTTGCCTTGCTAATGATCGGAAAACCCTAGTGATTCATAGTAGCAAGCCTCGCACTTCGGAAACTCTATCGTGAACAAACAATAGCATACATAAGAACTCAAGCATAAGATGCAAAGGTAAAACCCAAAATAAAAGATCTGAACAGAAAGTTCAAGTGAAGAGCTTCGATTTGCAAAAAGAATCAATCGAATCGGAGATATGAAACTCAAACTACGATCAAAAAAAGTTCGAATTCAAATCTGCTTGAAACCAAATTTTAAGTTTTCAAAATCATGTTCAAGTTGATTATCTGGAAAGAGGGGAACAAGACGAAGATTTTAGCCTTGGTTTCACTGGATTTGGACAAACGAGCAAAAAGTAGTGAAGGTTTGAAAATCAAGGACTAATTTGTAAGAAAACTATTCATGGATAGGTCCCTAGCCGAAAGTAAATTAAAAAGAAAAAATCTATCGGACGAACGTCCGCTAACAGAGACTATCGAACGAAAAACGTTCGTTAAAACGATCTAACTAGTGAACGTTTACTAATTAGACTAAAACAAAAACGAAAAACTGATCTAAAAACTAAACTGACAAAACCAAAAAAAAACCTGAAAGAACCGACCGTTTCTTACTTGTCAACGGCGGCGGCGGCGGGATTGGATCGGCAGCGTGCGGCGGTGGCGGCGGCGGCGACGGCTGTCGGCGATGCGGGGCGGCGGCGGCGCAGCGCGGGCGGCGGCGGGGCGCGATGAGGAGGAGAGGGAGGGGCGGCAGCGGCTTATAAGGAGGCCGTCGGGGCTCTCCGACTTGCGGGAGGGGTCGGCGGGGTCGAGGCGGCCTCGGACTCCGGTGGAGTCCGGCTCCCGCACGCGAGGAAGGCGGCGGCGCTCGGCTGGGCCGGCTAGGCTTCGGCCCAGTCGGTTGAAGAACTTTTTTAAAAAATAATTTCGCCGAATGGAAAAATCTAAAAATAAAATAAATAAAATCCTAAATTTAGCAGAATAATTTCCACGGTCCTCTCTTAACATATGGGACAACATGAACATTTTTCTAGGCTAAAAATGCAATTTTTCCCTAATTCAATCAAAAAAATCTCAATAAAAATTTGAATAAAATAAATATTTTATTTAAAATTAAATTTCCAATATTTCCCCTATTTTGAAGAAGTCATATTATCTTCTCTCATTATTTATTTATTTGGAAATAATTTTGGAAAAATAATTTCAAATAAAATTCACTTGCCTAAATAGATAGTTTATATATGTTTCACATCCTGCCATGTTAACCAACATTTAATTTTGATGAGTAGCTAAACGAGAGTGAACTAAATATTTGAATGTGGTGTTTCGTCAATATGCAACTCGTTGCATATTGAGCTCCACTTAATTTGTAGTATTGTTTGTTGCCTTTGCCATGCCATGCCTCATTAAATCGGACATGCATCATACTTGATTATGCATCATGCCATGTTTATGTGATGGTTGTTTACCATATTGTTTGTTTCTTTCCGGTTGTTCTTCTTCTCGATTGTCCCAGTAATGTTGCGATTGTGAGGATCCGTTCGACTACGCCCATTCATCTTCTTCATGGATTCGGTCTTCTTCCTAGCGGGATTTCAGGCAAGATGACCGTTACCCTGGATACAACTACTATCTTTGATTTGCTAGTTGTCTCGATGCTATCTCCATTTTGTCTTCTCCACAACCACCATTCTATACCACATACAATGCTATATCCATGGCTCACGCTCATATATTGCGTGAAGATTGAAAAAGTTTGAGAACATCAAAAGTATGAAACAATTGCTTGGCTTGTCATCGGGGTTGTGCATGATTTAAATATTTTGTGTGGTGAAGATAGAGCATAGCCAGACTATATGATTTTGTAGGGATAACTTTCTTTGGCCATGTTATTTTGAGGAGACATGATTGCTTTGTTAGTATACTTGAAGTATTATTATTTTTATGTCAATATTAAACTTTTATCTTGAATCTTTCGGATCTGAACATTCATGCCACAATAAAGAAAAATTACATTGAGAAATATGTTAGAAAGCATTTCACATCAAAAATTATTTTTTATCATTTACCTACTCGAGGACGAGCAGGAATTAAGCTTGGGGATGCTTGATACGTCTCCAATGTATCTATAATTTTTTATTGCGCCACACTATTATATCATCTGTTTTGGATGTTAATGAGCTTTATTTTACACTTTTATATCATTTTAGGGACTAACCTATTAACCGGAGGCCCATCCCAAATTGCGAGACTTGGAGGGCGTCAAGAAACAATCAAGGAGGCCACGAGGCAGGGGGTGCGCCTACCCCCTGGGCGCGCCCTCCACCCTCGTTGGCCCCTCGTTGCTCCACCGACCGACTTCTTCCTCCTATATAAGTCCACGTACCCCGCAAACATCCAGGAGCACCATGAAAACCTAATTCCATCGCCACAACCTTCTGCACCCGAGAGATCCCATCTTGGGGCCTTTTCCGGAGCTCCACCGGAGGGGGCATTGATCACAGAGGGCCTCTACATCAACTCCATGGCCTCTCCGGTGATGTGTGAGTAGTTTACTTTAGACCTTCGGGTCCATAGCTAGTAGCTAGATGGTTTCTTATCTCTCTTTGGATCTCAATACAAAGTTCTCTTCGATTCTCTTAGAGATCTATTCGTTGTAATCTTCTTTTGCGGTGTGTTTGTCGAGATCCGATGAATTGTGGGTTTATGATCCAGATTATCTATGAACAATATTTGATTCTTCTCTGAATTCTTTTATGTATGATTGGCTTATCTTTCCAAGTCTCTTCGAATTATCAGTTTGGTTTGGCCTACTAGATTGATCTTTCTTGCAATAGGAGAAGTGCTTAGCTTTGGGTTCAATCTTACGGTGCTCGATCCCAGTGACAGTAGGGGAAACGACACGTATTGTATTGTTGCCATATTGCATGAGTTTATCCCTCTACATCATGTCATCTTGCTTAAGGCGTTACTCTCTTTTCATGAACTTAATACTCTAGATGCATGCTGGATAGCGGTCGATGTGTGGAGTAATAGTAGTAGATGCAAAATCGTTTCGGTCTACTTGTTGCGGACGTGATGCCTATATACATGATCATGCCTAGATATTCTCATAATTATTCGCTTTTCTATCAATTGCTCGACAGTAATTTGTTCACCCACTGTAATACTTATGCTATCTTGAGAGAAGCCACTAGTGAAACCTATGGCCCCCGGGTCTATTTTCCATCATACAAGTTACCCATCTATTTTATTTTGCAATCTTTACTTTCAATCTATATCATAAAAATACCAAAAATATTTATCTTATTATTATTATCTCTATCATATCTCACTCTTGCAAGTGGTCGTGAAGGGATTGACAACCCCTTTATAGCGTTGGTTGCGAGGTTCTTATTTGTTTGTGTGGGTATGAGGTGACTCGCGTGTGGTCTCCTACTAGATTGATACCTTGGTTCTCAAAAACTGAGGGAAATACTTACGCTGCTTTACTGCATCACCCTTTCCTCTTCAAGGGAAACCAACACGGTGCTCAAGAGGTAGCACCAGCCTAGAATTCCAGCTGCCGGCATTCCCCCTCTTCATGTAAACCTTGTAAAATAAGCGAGAATAGGCAGAAGTATTGTGACATAATGTGTAATAACAGCCCATAATGCAATAAATATCGATATAAAAGCATGATGCAAAATGGACGTATCAACTCCCGCAAGCTTAGACCTCGCTTGTCCTCTAGCGAAAGACGAAATCGAAAAATCCACATGTTTAGAGATAGAGGTGTCGATAAAATTAAAATACGGACATGAGGGTATCATGATCATTCTTAGAACAACAACATATATATATATATATATTATCATATGATCTCTTATGCTAAAGTAACAATTCAATCACAATTTCAGGTATGAATCATAAACTTCATTGAAAACTAACAAACTCTAATCTCAGTCATTGAGGCAATTGTAATTTATCATAACATAGGAAAGAGTCAGTATAAGAGCTTTTCAGCAAGTCTACATACTCAACCATCATTTATTCTTTCACAATTGCTAACACTCATGCAATACTTATGGGTATGGAGTTTTAATCGGACACAGAGAAAGATAGGGGCTTATAGTTTTGCCTCCCAACTCTTTACCTCAAGGGTAACGTCAACAATAGTAGTTCATGCAAACCCACATCTAATTAGCCATATATATTAGGATCTTTCCAACACATTGTGCTTGCTAAAGGATAAAATGTAAAAAGGAAAGGTGAACATCACCATGACTCTTATATAAGGTAGAAGATAAAAGTAAAAGATAGGCCCTTCACAGAGGGAAGCAGAGGTTGTCATGAGCTTTTATGGTTGGATGCACAAAATCTTAATGCAAAAGAACGTCACTTTATATTGCCACTTGTGATATGGACCTTTATTATGCAGTTCGTCGCTTTTATTTCTTCCATGTCACAAGATCGTATAAGGCTTATTTTCTCCACATTAATAAATCATACATATTTAGAAGGAAATTTTTATTGCATGCACCGATGACAACTTACTTAAAGGATCTTACTCAATCCATAGGTAGGTATGGTGGACTCTCATGGCAAAACTGTGTTTAAGGATATTTGGAAGCACAAGTAGTATTTCTACTTGGTGCAAAGAACTTGGCTAGCATGAGAGGGAAAGGCAAGCTCAACATGTTGGATGATCCATGACAATATAATTTATCTCAGATGTAAGAAAACATAACCCGTTACGTTGTCTTCCTTGTCCAACATCAACTCTTTAGCATATCATACTTTAATGAGTGCTCACAATCATAAAAGATGTCCAAGATAGTATATTTATATGTGAAGACCTCTCTTTCTTTATTACTTCCTATTAATTGCAATGATGACCAAAACTATGTTTGTCAACTCTCAACAACTTTTATTCATCATACTCTTTATATGTGAGATCATTACTCTCCATAAGATCTAAATGATCCCTTTTTTTCTATTTATTTCTTCTCTTTTATTTTATTCCCTCAAGATCATAGCAAGGTAATCAAGCCCTTGACTCAACACTAATCTTTATTATATATAGCTCACGGACTCGATTACATAGAAGGATCACAAAGCAAAACTCACAACTAGATCATACTAAAACTTTATTCTACTAGATCAAGATATTATCAAAATGATCGAACTAAGAAAAACGGTAAAGATAAAAGTGGTGGTGATATGATACCGGGGCACTCCCCCAAGCTTGGCAGTTGCCAAGGGGAGTGCCTATACCCATGTGTTTATGCTTCCTTCCTCGGAGGTGGTGATGAAAGAGTTGTTGATGATGTAGGCTTGTCGTCCATCTTCCAATGCATAGGCTCACCATCATAAAAGGATGATCGAGTCTCCGGGATCCTCAAATCTGCAGCCAAACTCGTCCTCTTGAATCTATATTCATACTCACAGTTTTGGTTTTGCAGGTCATAGATCTGAGCTTGGAGGCGCTCGATTTTCTCATGAAGCTTGAAGATGGCCTCCCCAATGTCCTTGGCGTCCAGCTTGTGCTTGTTGGTGAACTCCATGATAATTATGTGATTGGAGTCGAGTCCACGCTCCACCATCTCCTGACACTTGAAAACGTGTTGCTCCATTGCCTCGAGCCTTGTCTCCACGCTTACAGTCCTCCTTGGTCCCTCAACATCGCGGATGTGCAACAACCCCTCATGCATCTCAGTGGTTTGAGGGTGTTGTAGCACCTCCGCGAGGTAAGGGTTGATGACCTTCTCGAAGAACTTGTCCCTGGAGGCACTTGAAGACGACATGGCGACCTAGATCTGTCAGAAAAACAGCTCGAAACAAAGACAAGAGATATTTGCGTGATATGGTAGTCAAAACCTTCGGGAGATTATATAATGAATTTTTACCGACCAAAAGAAGTATCGTGCAAGAAAACGGAGTCCGGAGGGCACACGGGGTGCCCACGAGGCAGGGGTGCGCCCAGGGGGTAGGGCGCGCCCTCCACCCACGTGGAAGCCCCGTGTCCTTTCCGGTATGCTTCTTATTTTCCTATTTTCTTAAATATTCCAAAACGGAGAAAAATTGCCATTAGAACTATTTTGGAGTCGGTTTACTTACCGTACCACGTACCTATTCCTTTTCGGAGTCTGAAACGTTCTGGAAAGTGTCTCTTACGTATTCCTCCGGGGTTATGGTTTCAATAATATTAGTTTCAACATTTATAGGATTACCTGAGATATAATGTTTGATTCTTTGATCGTTCACCACCTTCGGATTTGTGCCTTCGAAGTTGTTGATTTTTATTGCACCGAAACGATAGACCTCCTCAATAACGTAAGGACCTTCCCATTTGGAGAGAAGTTTGCCTGCAAAAAATCTTAAACGAGAGTTGCATAGCAATATATAATCACCTATACTAAACTCACACTTTTGTATCCTTTTGTCATGCCATCTTTTAACCTTTTCTTTAAACAGTTTGGCATTCTCATAGGCTTGGGTTGTCCATTCATCAAGTGAGCTAATGTCAAAAATCCTCTTTTCACCGGCAAGTTTGAAGTCATAGTTGAGCTCTTTGATAGCCCAATATGCCTTATGTTCTAGTTCGAGAGGTAAGTGACATGCTTTACCATAAACCATTTTATACGGAGACATACCCATAGGGTTTTTATATGCAGTTCTATAGGCCCATAATGCATCATCAAGTTTCTTGGACCAATTCTTTCTAGATCTATTAACAGTCTTTTGCAAAACTAATTTGAGCTCTCTGTTACTCAATTCTACTTGACCACTAGACTGCGGGTGATAACGAGATGCAATTCTATGATTAACATCATACTTAGCAAGCATTTTACGAAAGGCACCATGAATAAAATGTGAACCACCATCAGTCATTAAATATCTAGGGACTCCAAACCTCGAAAAAATAACTTATTTAATCATCTTAATAGAGGTGTTATGATCAGCACTACTAGTTGGAATAGCTTCTACCCACTTAGTAACGTAATCAACAGCAACTAAAATATGTGTATACCCATTAGAGGAAGGAAAAGGTCCCATATAATCAAAGCCCCAAACATCAAATGGTTCAATAACAAGTGAATAATTCATAGGAATTTCTTGACGTCTACTAATATTACAGATTCTTTGACATTCATCACAAGACAATACAAACTTACGGGCATCCTTGAAGAGAGTAGGCCAATAAAAACCGGATTGCAATACCTTATGCGCAGTTCTATCTCCAACATGGTGCCCTCCATAAGCCTCGGAGTGACACTTGCGTAGGATCTGTTCCTGTTCATGCTCAGGTACACAACGTCTAATAATACCATCCACTCCTTATTTATAAAGATATGGGTCATCCCAAAAGTAATGTCTCAAATCATAGATAAACTTTTTCTTTTGATGGTAGGTGAAACTAGGTGGTATGAATTTAGCAACAACGTAATTAGCATAATCAGCATACCATGGAGCAGTACGAGAAGCATTTATGACAGCTAATTGTTCATCAGGAAAGCTATCATCAATAGGTAGTGGGTCATCAAGAACATTCTCTAACCTAGACAAGTTGTCTGCAATGGGGTTCTCAGCTCCCTTTCTATCAATAATATGCAAATCAAATTCTTTTAGCAAGAGAACCCATCTAATAAGTCTAGGTTTAACATCTTTCTTTTCCATAAGGTATTTAATAGCAGCATGATCAGTGTGATTACTTACTTTAGAATCAACAATATAAGGTCTGAACTTATCACAAGCAAAAACAACTGCTAAAAATTCTTTTTCAGTAGTAGCATAATTTCTCTGGGCACTATCTAGAGTTTTACTAGCATATTGGATAACATTCAGCTTCTTATCAACTCTTTGTCCTAGAACAGCACCTACAGGATAATCGCTAGCATCAGACATAATTTCAAAGGGTAAATTCCAATCAGGTGGCTGAACAATAGGTGCAGAAATAAAAGCTTTCTTAAGTATTTCAAATGCTTCGACACAATCATCATCAAAGACAAAAGGAATATCTTTTTGTAATAGGTTAGTCAGAGGCCGAGAAATTTTTGAGAAGTCCTTAATGAACCTCCTATAAAAACCGGCATGACCAAGGAAACTTCTTATACCTTTGATGTCCTTGGGACACGGCATATTTTCAATAGCATCAACTTTAGCTTTATCAACTTCAATAACTCTTTCAGAAATTTTATGCCCCAAGACAATACCTTCATTAACCATAAAGTGGCACTTCTCCCAGTTCAAGACAAGATTAGTTTCTTCACATCTTTGCAAAACTCGATCAAGGTTGCTCAAGCAATCATCAAAAGAGGATCCATAAACGGAGAAATCGTCCATGAAAACCTCCCAGATCTTTTCACAAAAGTCAGAGAATATAGCCATCATGCATCTTTCAAAGGTAGCAGGTGCATTACATAAACCAAAAGGCATACGTCTATAAACAGAAGTACCGAAAGGGCAAGTAAAAGTGGTCTTTGCTTGATCATCAGCTGACACAGGTATTTGAGAGAAGCCAGAGTAACCATCTGGAAAGCAAAAAATGTGTATGTTTGGATAATCTTTCTAGCATTTGATTAATGAAAGGCAAAGGGTAATGATATTTTTAGTAGCTTTATTTAATTTACGAAAATCAATTACCATCCTATAACATGTAATAATTCTTTGTGGAATCAATTCATCTTTATCATTAGGAATGACAGTAATACCTCCCTTCTTAGGGACACAATGGACAGGACTTACCCACTGACTATCAGCAATGGGATAAATTATACCTGCCTCAAGGAGCTTTAGTATTTCCTTTCTTACCACTTCTTTCATCTTAGGATTCAGCTGTCGTTGGTGATCAATAACTGGTTTGGCGTCTTTCTCCAAATTTATTTTGTGTTGACATAGAGTGGGACTAATGCCTTTAAGATCATCAAGAGTATATCCAATAGCAGCACGGTGCATCTTCAGAGTTTTCAATAGTTTCTCTTCTTCATGCTCTTAAAAGGTTAGCACTAATAATAACAGGATATATCTTCTTTTCATCAAGATAAGCATATTTAAGAGTATCAGGCAATGGTTTAAGCTCAAACACGGGATCACCCTTGGGTGGAGGAGGATCCCCTAGGATTTCAACAGGAAAGTTGTGTTTCAGAATAGGTCCATGTTTAAAGAATACTTCGTCTATTTCCCTTCTTTCATTCAGAAACATATCATTTTCATGGTCTGGCAAATATTGTTCTAAAGGATCAGTAGGAGGCACGGAAATACAAGAAGACCAATAATTTCATCTTTACTAGGCAATTCCTCATCACGGGGTTATCTACGAAACTTAGCAAAATTAAACTCATGAGACATATCCCCTAAACCAACAGAAACAATATCCTTATTGCAGTCTATCTTAGCATTAACAATATTCAAGAAGGGTCTACCAAATATAATGGGACAAAAGCTATCTTGTGGGGAACCAAGAACAAGAAAATCAGCAGGATACTTAACCATCCCACACAAAACTTCAACATCTCTACCAATCCCAATTGGTGAAATAGTATCTCTATTGGCAAGCTTAATGGTAACATCGATATCTTCTATCTCAGCAGGTGCAATATCATGCATAATTTCTTTGTATAAGGAATGGGGTATTGCACTTGCACTAGCACACATATCACATAAGACATGATAGCAATGATCTCCTATTTTAACAGAAATAACAGGCATGCCTACAACAAGTCTATGTTTATTTTTAGTATCAGGTCTAGCAATTCTAGCAGTCTCATCACAGAAGTAAATAACATGCCCATCAATATTATCGGCCAAGAGATCTTTAACCATAGCAATATTAGGTTCAACTTTAATTTGTTCAGGGGGTTTGTGTTCCCTAATATTACTTTTTTTGACTACAGTTGAAACTTTAGCATGATCCTTTATTCTAACAAGGAAAGGTGGTTTCTCAACATAAGCAGTAGGAACAACAGGATCATTATACGTGATAGTATTTTCTTCAACTTTAATAGGTGCAACTACTTTGACTTCAATGGGAGGATTATATTTAAACCACTTCTCCTTAGGGAGATCAACATGAGTAGCAAAGGATTCACAAAAGGAAGCTACTATCTCAGAGTCAAGTCCATATTTAGTGCTAAATTCATGAAATGCATCGGTATCCATAAAAGATTTAACACAATCAAACATAGGTGTTATACCTGACTCCTTACCTTCGTCGAGGTCCCAATCTTCAGAGTTGAATTTAATTCTTTCCAATAAATCCCATTTGAATTCAATAGTCTTCATCATAAAAGATCTAGTACAAGAAGTATCAAGCATGGAGCGATTACTGAGAGAAAGCCGAGCATAAAATTTTTGAATAATCATTTCTCGTGAGAGCTCATGATTGGGGCATGAATATAACATTGACTTAAGCCTCCCCCAAGCTTGAGCGATGCTTTCTCCTTCGTGAGGCCAAAAATTATATAAATAATTACGATCACGATGAACAAGATGCATAGGGTAAAACTTATGATGAAATTCCAATCTCAATCGCTTGTAGTCCCATGATCCCATATCATCACATAGCCTATACCATGCCAATCCCTCTCCCTTCAAACATAAAGGGAAGTCCTTATTCTTGATAACATCATCGGGCATACCTGCAAGCTTAAATAATCCACAAACTTCATCCACATAGATTAAGTGTAAATCGGGATGCAATGTTCCATCTCCTGCAAAAGGATTAGCTAGCAGTTTCTCTATCATGCCCGAAGGAATTTCAAAGTAAACATTTTCAGTAGGTTCAATAGGTTGAGGAGCAACTCTTTTATCTACTAGTCGGGGTGAAGATACCCCGAACAAGCCCCTCAAAGGATTATGTTCCATAGTAGCAAGTGACAGTAAATTTCAGCACACTATATAAATTTTTCCTTACCAAATTCCACCTACCAAAGGTGCTTCACTCCCTGGCAACTGCGCCAGAAAAGAGTCTTGATGACCCACAAGTGTAGGGGATCTATCATAGCCTTTTCGATAAGTAATAGTGTCGAACCCAACGAGGAGCAGAAGGAAATGATAAGCGGTTTTCAGCAAGGTATTCTCTACAAGCACTGAAATTATCGGTAACAGATAAATTTGTGATAAGATAAATTGTAACGAGCAACAAGTAATAAAAGTAAATAAGGTGCATCAAGATAGCCCAATCTTTTTTGTAGCAAAGGACAAGCCTGGACAAACTCTTATATGAAGGAAAGCGCTCCCGAGGACACATGGGAATTATCGTGAAGCTAGTTTTCATCACGTTCATATGATTCGCGTTCGGTACTTTGATAATTTGATATGTGGGTGGACCAGTGCTTGGGTCCTGTCCTTACTTGGACAAGTATCCCACTTATGATTAACCCCTATTGCAAGCATCCGCAACTACAAAAGAAGTATTAAGGTAAACCTAACCATAGCATGAAACATATGGATCCAAATCAGCCCCTTACGAAGCAACTTATAAACTAGGGTTTAAGCTTCTGTCACTCTAGCAACCCATCATCTACTTATTACTTCCCAATGCCTTCCTCTAGGCCCAAACAATGGTGAAGTGTCATGTAGTCAATGTTCACATAACACCACCAGAGGAAAGACAACATACATCTCATCAAAATATCGAACGAAAACCAAATTCACATGACTACTTATAGCAAGACTTCTCCCATATCCTCAGGAACAAACGTAACTACTCACAAAGCATATTCATGTTCATAATCAGAGGGGTATTAATATGCATAATGGATCTAAACATATGATCTTCCACCAAGTAAACCAACTAGCATCAACTACAAGGAGTAATCAACACTACTAGCAACCCACAGGTACCAATTTGAGGTTTGGATACAAAGATTGGATACAAGAGATGAACTAGGGTTTGAGATGAGATGGTGTTGGTGAAGATGCTGATGGAGATTGACCCCCTCCTAATGAGAGGATCATTGGTGATGACGATGGTGATGATTTCCCCCTCCCGGAGGGAAGTTTACCCGGCAGAACAGCTCTGCCGGAGCCCTAGATTGGTTCCGGCAAGGTTCCTCCTCGTGGTGGCGGAGCTTCTTCCCCAAAGCTTGCTTATTATTTTTTCTCGGACGAAAGACCTCATATAGTAGAAGATGGGCATCGGAGGGCCACCAGGGGGCCCACGAGGCAGGGGGCGCGCCCAGGGGGGTAGGGCGCGCCCCCCACCCTTGTGGCTGGTGGGTGGCCCCCCTCTGGTACTTCGTGCACCCAACATTTTTTATCTATTCTGAAAAGTGCTCCCATGGAGTTTCAGGACTTTTGAAGATGTGTAGAATAGGTCTCTAATAGTTGCTCCTTTTCTAGCCCAGAATTCCAGCTGCCTGCATTCCCCCTCTTCATGTAAACCTTGTAAAATAAGAGAGAATAGGCATAAGTATTGTGACATAATGTGTAATAACAGCCCATAATGCAATAAATATCGATATAAAAGCATGATGCAAAATGGATGTATCAGCACCGCACACGGCTAAGAAATCAACTTGTGTGTCTTTGGGGTGCCCCCTCCCACGTATATAAAGGAGGAGGGAGGAGGAGGCCGGCCAAGGGGAGGAGGCGCGCCATGGGGGGCAATCCTACTCCATGTAGGATTTGGCCCCCCTTTCCTATTCCAACAACGAGATGGGGGAAGGTGATGGAGGAGAGAAGGAAAGGGGCGCCCCCCTAGTACAATTCGGTTTGGGCTAGGGGAGGCGCACCCTGCCTTGGCCTGCCTCCTCTCTTCCACCAATAGGCCCATGAGGCTCAATGACCCCCAGGCGGTTCCGGTAACCCCCAGTACTCCAGAAAATACCCGATACACCTCGGAACTATTCTGGTGTCCAAATATAGTCTTCCAATATATCAATCTTTAAGTCACGACCATTTCAAGACTCCTCATCATGCTCGTTATCTCATCCGGGACTCCAAACTACCTTCGGTACATCAAAACACATAAACTCATAATACCGATCGTCATCGAACGTTAAGCATGCGGACCCTACGAGTTCGAGAACTATGTAGACATGACCGAGACTCATCTCCGATCAATAACCAATAGCGGAACCTGGATGTTCATATTGGTTCCCACATATTCTACGAAGATCTTTATTGGTCAAACCGCATAACAACATACGTTGTTCCCTTTGTCATCGATATGTTACTTGCCCGAGATTCGATCGTCGGTATCATCATACCTAGTTCAATCTCGTTATCAGCAAGTCTCTTTACTCGTTCTGTAATGCATCACCCCGTGACTAACTCATTAGTCACATTTCTTGCAAGGCTCATAGTGATGTGCATTACCGAGAGGGCCCAGAGATACCTCTCTGATACACGGAGTGACAAATCCTAATCTCGACCTATGCCAACTCAACAAATGTCAGAGTAAACGACCACGGGTAGCTTCATCAGCTCCCCATGGAGATTCAAGATATCAAGGCCGGCTGCGCCCCTCAAACCTCAAGGATGAAGTACGGCCTTCTTTGGGCTGGATGGTGGCACCGGTCGGCTGACCGGAGGACGGCGCCCCTCAGAAGAAAGTCGTGAGATGGGCCGACTCCTGACAGGCGGCCTCCAGAGAGGCCGGCTCCTGGCAGGCAGGCCCCTCATGCCCTCAAAGTTTGCACCACATTAAGGCGATGAGACGAGTGTGGCTACAGTGCCATTTCCCACCCCCGAATCCAGGACAGGGCGTGGCCACAGTGCACCATACCGGACGGACACCCCCGTCTGGCGCGGCACTGTTGCCACGCGGCCTGTGACATCACACCTGGCAGAGAAGACCATGCCTCCACTACGAGTTGTCGGTACGACCCATGGGCGGCGGGCCCTACCTATCCATAGGAGGCCGGAAGGTGGCAGGCTATGACTAGCCGGCGGAGGGGAGGCCGACTCCCAGCAGGCGGCCCTCCCCCTGCCTCAGAGTTTGTGCGCCATTAACCCGAAGACATAGGGAATGGCTACAGTGAACGCCCGCCAGGCGGTGGCACTGTAGCCACGCCTTCCCCGACAAAGCACACATCATCAGCAGCATCGCCACAGTGTTAAGCTGCCGACAGGACCCGCAAGCGGCGGGTACGGCCTATCGGCGAAGTACGAGACAGTCGGCACGACCCACCAGGCGGCGGGCCCCAACGGCCGGCGGAGAAGCCGACGACCATAAACGCTGAAAGTCGGGTCCTACACCCAGCCAGATTACCATTATACCCCTGGGGGTAGGCCTATATAAACCCCCCTAGGACACCCATGCAAAGGGTTCATACTTTAGTCATCCCACACACACATAGAGAGAGGAAGCTAGGGCTAGCCTTGTTCTTCTTCCCCCTCTAGAGAAACAGCTCAAGGAGCAAGCTTGTAGCTACCATTGTTGCTTGAGTGATCATGCGAAGATCCCGCAGAGCCGGACTAGGGGTGTTATCTCCTAGGAGAGCCCCGAACCTGGGTAAAGTTCGTCGGCGTACGTGTCTACGCCTCATCCCGTTTCCTGGCACCGGCGACGTCTTACTATCCCCCACCATGATAATCCATCCTTTGGCATATGTTGCACGACACCCCCGACATTTGGCGCACACCATGGTGCCGAGTGCACCGTCGTACGGAGATCTGTTCTGGACGGGAACCTTGTTCCTCCCTAGCGAGCGCAACCAGCCTAGAACGCCCGATGGCACTTGCGCCGACGGGCTGCATGGCGCAGAAGTCGCCCGGCGGCCTGCCTCGCTGATCTTGTTGGCGAGATTCGCCTCTCCGACGAGCCCACGCCCGTCATGGGCACACTCGGCTCCGAGAGCTGCTTCGTCAACCTCTTTGACAAGCTCCATATCACCAACGAGCCCGCTGCCGACCTGGAGTCGGTTGGCTCCACCGACCCGATGCTTGTGGACACTGATACGACCTCCTTCGACTCCTTCCCCACCAACGTGGTGGTCATCGACGACCCGCTCCCTCGAGCAGAGAGCGACGGCAACACTGTCATGGAGGTGCTCATCATCAGCCACGATGGGGCTTCCGGAGGAGCCGGCCAGGACCCATTCCAGGCGGCAATGCGGGACCTGTCCACGCCCAGTGCAGCAGACGCAGATGCCGAGACACTGGAAGCTTGCCGCGTCTCGCTAGTTGAGAACGCCAAGAAGCTGGCTACCATGAGACACCTCTCCGAGGCCTTCAAGCACGAGGTTGACCGCGGCGTTGGCGGCACGCCGACTGCTAGCAGGCCCAGTCGCGTGGGCACGGTTCGGCAATGAGGTGGCCCTGTCGCCAGCATGTTTGGAGTAGACCGCCCTATATACGCCATGCCAATGGAGAACATACACGCTGCCCAGGCAATAGCAGAAGAGTTGGACCACCTGGAGGGCGACGAGCGTCGCTACATGATGGAGCGCGTTCAGCAGCTTATCGACATGGCGGCCGCCCTGCAAGAAGCCGGTTGCCGTGCGGAAGAGCCCGGCCAACGGGTGGAGAACCCGCCCCTTCGCCAAGAGCATGGCGCAACCTCCCGGACACCGATAGGCGGCGTCCACGACAGACAAGACAAGGAGTCGGCTGCCAGCCGCAGCCGAACTCGCATCACCATTGAGCGCGACCAAGACGGCCGCCCGCGAGCAGTAGAATGACGGGGAGAATATTGTAACGCCCCGAGACCGATGTGCCAGGTGTCTCCTAGTTATTCGCCGTCATTGCCATGTCATTTTCTTGCGTGTTGCATCTTGTCATGTCATCATGTGCATTGCATCATCATGTTTTCAAAACTTGCATCTGTTCCGGTCTCCTCGTTCTCTCTGTTGTTCGTTCTGAGCACAGACCCACTTAACGCGCCCGCGGCATGTCCAAAATATTTTCTTATAAGTGGCCGGAAAATGTTCTCGGAATGGGATGAAAGTTGGCATGCGGTGTTTTTATGTTGTAGGTAGGCCGCCTGCCAAGTTTCATCGCGTTCGGAGTCCGTTTGATAGCCCATCCGTTAACTATAGCGGCAGTATAGCCGGTCTAACGTCGGACATTTTCGGTCTCCGAAAACTATTGCCGGGCCTCCCTCTCTTCACTTCTCTCAGCTCGAGAACGTCTCCACAGTCCACTACCTACCGCCAGGCCGAACCTAACCTCTCTCGTCAGCCCGCGGCCCTCCTCTCGCATGCGTGTCCGAAATTGTCCCGGACCCGACCCGAACAGTTGTCACCGTTGTGTCCGGATCATCCCCAAACATCTACAAAACGTCTCCGTTTTGTTAATTGGACTCCCTAGCCTATTTTTCCCAACAGTCCGATTTCGATCGGAGGGACGAGGTAGTCCCTATCAAAATATCCACATGCTATATATATATATATATGTATCAGTCCAACCCTAAAATCAAGGAGAGATGTCCCATCCTTCCCCCTCGCGCCGCCACTCTCCAGATCCCACATCGGGATCCTCCCTGATCCCCTCGATCCACGCCGGCGAGCGAACCAGCAGCCAACCAGATGAGCGCCGAAACCGCCTCCTCCTTCCTTGTTTTCCCCATCGAGCCTACCACCTTCCCTGATCCAGCCAGATCGATCCATCCGTCGTCCTACCACCTCACCTCCTCGTTCCTGTGCCCGCAGCCAACCTCCACCTTCCCGATCCGCCCGTGCACACAGGAGCCCGAGCTCCCAACCGAGGAGACCGCGTCCCGCCTCACTGTCGTTTGCCTCCAGCAGTTGCGCCGGCGAGCTCTGCCGCCGGACCACCGGATCTCCTCCCCCGCACCTTGTTCTCCCCTTCCTCTGTCTGCCTTATTTTCTCTTCCCTACTCTCAAACTCTCTCCCTGTCTTGTTCTGGGCAGGGAACCAAAGGAGGCGCAATGGCCTGAGCTCGGCCTCAAGGGCTCGTCGCCGTCACCGGGGGAACGCCGGATACAGCCGTCCCGAACATCTGCCTCCCCCGCCTCGGATCCGGCCATTTCCGCGCCAAGTTTTCCGTCGCCACTCCCCTGCATCGCCATGACCTGCAACTGTCTCTGTTTTCAGACGAGAAGGAGCAGCTCGCTCGCCTTCCGTTGACCACGGCCAGGCCATGTCTCGCGCCTCTCAGCCTAGCGCCAACTCCTGCGGCCTCATTCGCCTGGCGGCCCGCCTCCCCTTTGCCCGTTTGACCACGGCCCAGCTGCCCCTCTCACCCGACTGGGCCTGGCCCATGGTGAGTGCACAGACTGCCCCAATTCAGCCCGCCTATGTTTTTTCCGTGCTCTGCGATTTTGTCTAATTATCCAGGAGTTTGCAGTTTTACAGAAAACCCCCCTAGTTTCATGCATTTAATAACTTCACAACCGTGCATTAGATCTAAATAAATTATATATGAAAGTTGTTTAGAATTTTGTCTAGTTTAATAATATCCAACTTTCATCCATGTTTGAAATGTTTAAAATGATTTTTGGTTAAATTTTCCCCTATGCCATGCTAAAATGCTTTTATTCATAACTATTTAACCGTAGCTCCGATTTTAACAAACTTTATATGTAAATGGGGTAGAAAAATGACTAATTTAACATGATGCACTCTTCTAGCATGTTTAACAACTCTAAAATTGTGTTTAGGGCAGATCAGTACCAAACCTAAAATATGCACATGAGGAGTTTCCGGACTTGTTGTTTGTTGTACCGGCCTCATTTAAATTTTCCTTGATAGGTAGTTTTAATATGCTTCAGCCGCTTGCCATGTTAATCAACATTTAAATATTGTTGGGTACATAAACAAGATCGAACTAAATAAGTCACGTGGTGTTCCGTCAATATGCAACTCGTTGCATATTGAGCTCCACTTAATTTGTAGGATTGTTTGTGCATCTTTGCCATGCCATGCCTCATTAAACCATACATGCATCATACTTGTTTGCGCATCGTGCCATGTTGTTGTCGTGGTTGTTTACTATGTTGTGTGCTTCTTTCCGGTGTTGCTTCTTCGGGTTGGTTCCGATAACGTCGCGTTTGTGAGGATCCGTTCGACTACGTCCGTTTGTCTTCTTCATGGACTCGTTCTACTTCCTTGCGGGATTTCAGGCAAGATGACCATACCCTCGAAATCACTTCTATCTTTGCTTGCTAGTTTCTCGCTCTTTTGCTATGCCTATGCTGCGATACCTACCACTTGCTTATCATGCCTCCTATATTGTTGAACCAAGCCTCTAACCCACCTTGTCCTAGCAAACCGTTGTTTGGCTATGATACCGCTTTGCTCAGCCCCTCTTATAGCGTTGTTAGTTGCAGGTGAAGACTGAAGTTTGTTCCTTGTTGGAACATGGAGATGTTGTTCCTTGTTGGAACATGTTTACTTGTTGGTATATCACAATATATCTTATTTAATTAATGCATCTATATACTTGGTAAAGGGTGGAAGGCTCGGCCTTATGCCTGGTGTTTTGTTCCACTCTTGCCGCCCTAGTTTCCGTCATATCGGTGTTATGTTCCCGGATTTTGCGTCCCTTACGCGGTTGGGCTATAATGGGAACCCCTTGACAGTTCGCCTTGAGTAAAACTCTTCCAGCAATGCCCAACATTGGTTTTACCATTCGCCACCCAGCCTTTTTCTTTTCCCTTGGGGGTCACACGCCCAAGGGTCATCATTATTTTACCCCCCAGGGCCAGTGCTCCTCTGAGTGTTGGTCCAACTTGTCAGCCGCCGGTGGCCACTAGGGGCAACTCTAGGCTGGCCTACCGGAAGTTTGGACGATCCGGTGTGCCCTGAGAAAGAGATACGTGCAGCTCCTATCGGGATTTGTCGGCACATTCGGGCGGTGTTGCTGGTTTAGTTTTACCCTGTCGAAATGTCTTGTTGTACCGGGATACCGAGTCTGATCGGAATGTCTCGGGAGGAGGTCTATTCCTTCGTTGACCGTGAGAGCATGTGATGGGCTAAGTTGGGACACCCCTGCAGGGTTTTGAACTTTCGAAAGTCGTACCCGCGGTTATGGGCAGATGGGAATTTGTTAATGTCCGGTTGTAGAAAACCTGAAGTTGACCTTAATTAAAAATGCATCAACCGCATGTGTAACTGTGCTGGTCTCTTTCCGGCGGAGTCCGGGAAGTGAACACGGTGTTGGAGTTATGCTTGACGTAGGTTGTTCTAGGATCACTTCATGATCATAGTTTCTCGACCGTGCTTTGCCTTCTCTTCTCGCTCTCATTTGTGTATGTTAGCCACCATATATGCTAGTCGCTTGCTACAGCTCCACCTCATACCTTTTACCTTACCCATAAGCTTAAATAGTCTTGATCGCGAGGGTGCGAGATTGCTGAGTCCCTGTGGCTCATAGATACTTCCAAAACCAGCTTGCAGGTGCTGATGAGTCCGTGCAGATGACGCAACCAAGCTCAGGAGGAGCTCGATGAAGACCTTGTCCTTTGTGTTGTTTCGTTCTAGTTGATCAGTAGTGGAGCCCAGTTGGGGTCGATCGGGGACCTTTGTCGCATTTGGGGTTCTTCTTTTATTTTGGTTCCGTAGTCGGACCTTGATTGTATTTGGATGATGTATTGCTTTATTCATGTATTGTGTGAAGTGGCGATTGTAAGCCAACTATGTATCTCTTTCCCTTATGTATTACATGGGTTGTGTGAAGATTACCTCACTTGCGACATTGCTTTCAATGCGGTTATGCCTCTAAGTCGTGCTTCGACACGTAGGAGATATAGCCGCATCGAGGGCATTACAATTTGGTAATCAGAGCCTTCCCCGACCTTAGGAGCCCCCCAGCTTGATCGAATTAGCTGGTGTTGTTGAGTCTAGAAAAATGTTTTGAGTCATTTAGGAATTATATATCGGAGAGTTTAGGAATTCTTTTTACTCCCCAGTCCCTTCATCGCTCTGGTAAGGCATCCTGACGTAGAGTTTTGACTCTTCTCTTCTCAAATTTCACTAAAAAAAATTTAGGATCACGCGGGTATCTTGGAATCGTTCCGATGGTTTTGTGACGAGAACATTGTTCTTGGTGCCTCCTGACATTTAGGGGTTGTGGCAGTGTCCCGGGGAGTTGAGCTCGGAGGTGTTGTCGTCACAATTTTATCGTTGCAGTTCTGGAATACCTGAGTTTAGTTTCACCGACATCGAAAATCTCTTTTATGCAGTTGTTGGTGAGATAACCTCGATGCCACCCAGTACTGGGGCGGGAGTTCGGGAGTATTACCATAACTCGTATAACGGATGCTTTTTGAAGGTTGAGGTAGACGATTTCCGAAGGTTTCTTGGTTATGTGTTGAAGGATGGATACAGCTGGATGTAGGATTTGCTAGATTTGGGTGAGATATTATGCTTCCCCTGTATCCCCAACACCTGATTGCATAACCGGAAAAAATTTGGGAGTCTATAAGTGGGAATTCAAGTAGCTCTTAGGATATCTTTCCGATAGATGTATGATATGAAATTGGGGTTCGACGTCTAGTGGTCCGCCTATTCACGGTCGGTTTTACAGTGGTCTTGTTGTGTCTTAAAGAGTCCTTGGCTATGCCGACTCGGGGACGCTTCGTATGTCATGTGCACTGCCTTGTACATGATGGTGCTATACGATCGAGCCCGTGTAGGCCCCACCACGAAAACTTCGGACGAAATCTCTATCATATGTTTGTTCCGGCTTATTCTGCAAGCCAATCCTTTGTCTTGTTTTGAGTTGTGGCATTCGAGTTGCTTCAATGTCAAGTGTTGATTCCATACCTTCCCGCAATGTGGATACCAATCCTTCTTGATCATCAAGATTGTCTTGTCAATCCTTTTCACCGGCGTGTTTTCTCTTCAAGTGGATCCGATCATTTCAACATCAGCAAGATCAATTATCATTTCTTCTCAACGGTGTTCGTTTCATTCTCAACAGTGTTTTCCCACCCACCCACCCACCCTTGTTTTCTTGAAGGATTCAGATTTCTTGATCAAGTATCCATCTTATTGATGTGAAGTCTCTCCATCCTTTTCCTTCAATGTTCTTATCCGGTGATTCTCATGAAGATACTAACGGAGCCTCAAGTTCGTCATTCGTCATTCTTTTCTTCTTGGGAATATTCAAATCAAGCTTTGGTGTTGATCATATCCTTTTTCCTCATTTCAAATGTCTTCTCTTGCCGGTGCACCTCTCAATCATTAACTTTTCGTTATTCATTTGTTCTGCAGTGCTAAAGATATCTCGAAGATTCGTGTTTTCCACTCTGCATTCATTCAAGATCTTTCCAGGTTGTTATCTCATTCAAGTCATTTAATTCAACCGGTGCAACCTCTCTTTCAAATCATTCAATGGTGTTTCTTTTGAGTGGGCCCTAACCCACAGGTCCTTTCCCAGGATCTTACCTGACTCTTCTTATTTTCCCGGTGCTATCCTCAAATTTATTTTCAAAGTTTGACGTAAGAATGAATTGTCATCAGTCAAATGTCTTTCTCCAAGATTGGTTAAATTCTTTTCATCGTTGGCTCAACCTTTCCATTCTTCATTCCAAAGTGTCTAAATAATTCATGGTGGTGTTTCTCGTCGTCATTCTCGGATTTTGAAGACCGAAGAAGAGTTTCTCTTTAATCTTGCTCCATTCTCTTCAACATTCGTGATTCTAGCTTGTTGCCATCCTCTCGTAATTGTTTTGATCGTGAAAAATTCTTTTCACCTATCCGGAGCAATTCAAGAGTCTTCTCAGTTTGTTATCCGGAGTCCATCAATTCAGGTTTATTCATTCTCAGCTATCAGTTATCATTCTCCTATCTTACCGGTGCTTCGTTCAAGTAATCTCTAATCAGTTCGTGATCCCTTCGTTCTCTTGTCTCTAAATTCTCTCAAGCATCTTCATTCATTTGCTAATTCTTCCCGGTGTTTCTTTATCTTCTCTTCGTTCATTTTCAATTCTTACGGTGGTTTGCTCAAGATTCTATTCCATGGTTATCATATCAACTCATTCGTTGTTTCCAAATCCTACCGATGGTTCGTCGAAGACCTTCCCAAGTTTATGTTATATCTCTCTTAAACATTTCTACGAGAATAAGTAATATGTCAAATCCGTTGTTTTTCATCAATTTAATTGGTGAAGGATAAGCATAATGTAATTCTTATTCTTGTTTCATCCAAGTGATTAATTCCTTATTCCGGAGCCTCATCAAAAATCTTGGTTTCAATTGTTTCATCTTTTCTTTTCCGGAGTTCCAAGCTCTCTCAATTTATTTCATCATGAAGATCCAGCTAATCATTGCAAGGATTCACCTTGTGTTTTCAACTTCTCTTTCTTCTCGTTATCCTTTTGTTACCGGAGTTCTTCATGAAGGTTCTACATGATGGTTTCATCAATGATTTAATTTCCTTCTCGAAGTGTTCATCAACATTCTTTTCTAAGGAGCACAAGTATTCTTTTTCGTGCAATCCGGAGTGCAATTCTTTCTACCATATTATTGGAGGTGCTATTTTGTCATTTTTGATAATTTGAGCTCATGTTTCATGATTCACATATTGTTAAGAATGAGGTATTTTAAATCCACCAACCTATTCGTTGGAATTATCTTGGGTTATATTTCACCTAGAGCGTACCCTAAGGATTGTTGCTACCTATGGTGCTCATAAATGACCCAAGTTCTTATTTCATCCTTCCAGTGAAATAAGTTTCTTGTCTCCTTGCTCATACCAATCCAATTCTTTTTCCTGTGAGTGGCAGGTTGTCACCTCATAATTTGAGATGTATTCCATAAGACCATATCAAGCTTATTCTTTTTGTTGTTGGTTTTTCCAACAACTCCATTCGACCCTTCTCCTAAGGATACCTTTTCAAGCTCTTTTGTAGCAGAAGTTGGCATTTTCTTCTACATTATTTTGTCTCAATTATCTTTATTCTATTCTTTCTCCCAGAGTTCTAGTGATGTTGCTCTTTTCACTCCTCATCTCGGTTTGTCAAGATTATGTTCAATTTCTTCCATTTACAGTCGAAGTGCTGTCCAAATTATATCAGTCTTATTCCTTCTCTATCTTGTTTAACCGGAGTGTCGTGTCCTCTGCTCAAGTTCTTTTCACCGTATCAAGTCTTGCATAACTTCTCAACCGGAGTGCTGCTCGAAGTTGTTCTTCCTTGTCCCTCTTTTCTAACGGAGTGTTTTCAACTTCGTTCATCTCCGTTGTATTCTTTTCTCGAAATGGCTTAACCTTTTCAAGGTTCGTGGTTTCACTCGTTTGTCAAAGAAGCAACTTAATTTTACCTCTTCTCTTTCTCTTCCGTTTGCCCTTCGGTGCCATTCTAGATCTCGGGACGAGATCCTCTCGTAGTGGTGGAGTGTTGTAACGCCTCGAGACCGATGTGCCAGGTGTCTCCCAGTTATTCGCCGTCGTTGCCATGTCATTTGCTTGCGTGTTGCATCTTGTCATGTCATCATGTGCATTGCATCATCATGTTTTCAAAACTTGCATCTGTTCCGGTCTCCTCGTTCTCTCTGTTGTTCGTTCTGAGCCCAGACACACTTGACGCCCCCGCGGCATGTCCGAAATATTTTTTTATAAGTGGCCGGAAAATGTTCTCAGAATGGGATGAAAGTTGGCATGCGGTGTTTTTATGTTGTAGGTAGGCCGCCTGCCAAGTTTCATCGCGTTCAGAGTCCGTTTGATAGCCCAACCGTTAACTATAGCGGCAGTATAGCCGGTCTAACGTCGGACGTTTTCGGTCTCCGAAAACTGTTGCCGGGCCTCCCTCTCTTCTCTTCTCTCAGCTTGAGAACGTCTCCACAGTCCACTACCTACCACCAGGCCCAACCTAACCTCTCTCGTCAGCCTCCGGCCCTCCTCTCGCATGCATGTCCAAAATTGTCCCGGACCCGACCCGAACAGTTGTCACCGTTGTGTCCGGATCATCCCCAAACATCTACAAAACGTCTCCGTTTTGTTAATTGGACTCCCTAGCCTATTTTTCCCAACAGTCTGATTTCGATCGGAGGGACGTGGTAGTCCATATATAAATATCCACATGCTATATATATATGTATCAGTCCAACCCTAAAATCAAGGAGAGCTGTCCCATCCTTCCCCCTCGCGCCGCCACTCTCCAGATCCCACATCGGGATCCTCCCTGATCCCCTCGATCCGCGTCGGCGAGCGAACCAGCAGCCAACCAGATGAGCGCCGAAACCGCCTCCTCCTTCCTTGTTTTCCCCATCCAGCCTACCACCTTCCCTGATCCAGCCAGATCGATCCATCCGTCGTCCTACCACCTCGCCTCCTCGTTCCTGTGCCCACAGCCAACCTCCACCTTCCCGATCCGCCCGTGCACACAGGAGCTCGAGCTCCCAACCGAGGAGACCGCGTCCCGCCTCACTGTCGTTTGCCTCCAGCAGTTGCGCCGGCGAGTTCTGCCGCCAGACCACCAGATCTCCTCCCCCGCACCTCGTTCTCCCCTTCCTCTGTCTGCCTTATTTTCTCTTCCCTACTCTCAAACTCTCTC
Organism: Triticum urartu; assembly: GCF_003073215.2. Lineage (NCBI taxonomy): Eukaryota > Viridiplantae > Streptophyta > Magnoliopsida > Poales > Poaceae > Triticum > Triticum urartu. The sequence goes on from NC_053026.1 coordinate 333,662,098, forward strand.
CCTGTCTTGTTCTGGGCAGGGAACCAAAGGAGGTGCAATGGCCTGAGCTCGGCCTCGAGGGCTCGTCGCCGTCACCGGGGGAACGCCGGATACAGCCATCCCGAACATCTGCCTCCCCCGCCTCGGATCCGGCCATTTCCGCGCCAAGTTTGTCGTCGCCACTCCCCTGCATCGCCATGACCTGCAACAGTCTCTGTTTTCAGACGAGAAGGAGCAGCTCGCTCGCCTTCCGTTGACCACGGCCAGGCCATGTCTTGCGCCTCTCGGCCTAGCGCCAACTCCTGCGGCCTCATTCGCCTGGCGGCCCGCCTCCCCTTCGCCCGTTTGACCGCGGCCCAGCTGCCCCTCTCACCCGACCGGGCCTGGCCCATGGTGAGCGCACAGACTGCCCCGATTCAGCCCGCCTATGTTTTTTTCCGTGCTCTGCGATTTTGTCTAATTATCCAGGAGTTTGCAGTTTTACAGAAAACCCCCCTAGTTTCATGCATTTAATAACTTCAGAACCGTGCATCGGATCTAAATAAATTATATATGAAAGTTGTTTAGAATTTTGTCTAGTTTAATAATATCCAACTTTCATCCATGTTTGAAATGTTTAAAATGTTGTTTGGTTAAATTTGCCCCTATGCCATGCTAAAATGCTTTTATTCATAATTATTTAACCGTAGCTCCGATTTTAACAAACTTTATATGTAAATGGGGTAGAAAAATGCCTAGTTTAAAAGATGCGCTCTTCTAGCATGTTTAACAACTCTAAAATTGTGTTTAGGGAAGATCAGTACCAAACCTAAAATATGCACATGAGGAGTTTCCGGACTTGTTGTTTGTTGTACCGGCCTCATTTAAATTTTCCTAGATAGGTAGTTTTAATATGCTTCACCCTCTTGCTGTGTTAATCAACATTTTAATATTGTTGGGTACATAAACAAGATCGAACTAAATAAGTCACGTGGTGTTCCGTCAATATGCAACTCGTTGCATATTGAGCTCCACTTAATTTGTAGGATTGTTTGTGCATCTTTGCCATGCCATGCCTCATTAAACCAGACATGCATCATACTTGTTTGCACATCGTGCCATGTTGTTGTCGTGGTTGTTTACTATGTTGTGTGCTTCTTTCCGGTGTTGCTTCTTCGGGTTGGTTCCGATAACGTCGCGTTTGTGAGGATCCGTTCGACTACGTCCGTTTGTCTTCTTCATGGACTCGTTCTTCTTCCTTGCGGGATTTCAGGCAAGATGACCATACCCTCGAAATCACTTCTATCTTTGCTTGCTAGTTGCTCGCTCTTTTGCTATGCCTATGCTGCGATACCTACCACTTGCTTATCATGCCTCCTATATTGTTGAACCAAGCCTCTAACCCACCTTGTCCTAGCAAACCGTTGTTTGGCTATGATACCGCTTTGCTCAGCCCCTCTTATAGCGTTGTTAGTTGCAGGTGAAGATTGAAGTTTGTTCCTTGTTGGAACGTGGAGATGTTGTTCCTTGTTGGAACATGTTTACTTGTTGGGATATCACAATATATCTTATTTAATTAATGCATCTATATACTTTGTAAAGGGTGGAAGGCTCGGCCTTATGCCTGGTGTTTTGTTCCACTCTTGCCGCCCTAGTTTCCGTCATATCGGTGTTATGTTCCCGGATTTTGCGTCCCTTACGTGGTTGGGCTATAATGGGAACCCCTTGACAGTTCGCCTTGAGTAAAACTCTTCCAGCAATGCCCAACATAGGTTTTACCATTCGCCACCCAGCCTTTTTCTTTTCCCTTGGGGGTCGCGCGCCCAAGGGTCATCATTATTTTACCCCCCCGGGCCAGTGCTCCTCTGAGTGTTGGTCCAACTTGTCAGCCGCCGGTGGCCACTAGGGGCAACTCTGGGCTGGCCTACCGGAAGTTTGGACGATCCGGTGTGCCCTGAGAAAGAGATATGTGCAGCTCCTATCGGGATTTGTCGGCACATTCGGGCGGTGTTGCTGGTTTAGTTTTACCCTGTCGAAATGTCTTGTTGTACCGGGATACCGAGTCTGATCGGAATGTCTCGGGAGGAGGTCTATTCCTTCGTTGACCGTGAGAGCTTGTGATGGGCTAAGTTGGGACACCCCTGCAGGGTTTTGAACTTTCGAAAGTCGTGCCCGCGGTTATGGGCAGATGGGAATTTGTTAATGTCCGGCTGTAGAAAACCTGAAGTTGACCTTAATTAAAAATGCATCAACCGCGTGTGTAACCGTGATGGTCTCTTTCCGGCGGAGTCCGGGAAGTGAACACAGTGTTGGAGTTATGCTTGACGTAGGTTGTTCTAGGATCACTTCATGATCATAGTTTCTCGACCGTGCTTTGCCTTCTCTTCTCGCTCTCATTTGCGTATGTTAGCCACCATATATGCTAGTCGCTTGCTGCAGCTCCACCTCATACCTTTTACATTACCCATAAGCTTAAATAGTCTTGATCGCGAGGGTGCGAGATTGCTGAGTCCCTATGGCTCACAGATGCTTCCAAAACCAGCTTGCAGGTGCCGATGAGTCCGTGCAGATGACGCAACCAAGCTCAGGAGGAGCTCGATGAAGACCTTGTCCTTTGTGTTGTTTCGTTCTAGTTGATCAGTAGTGGAGCCCAGTTGGGGTCGATCGGGGACCTTTGTCGCATTTGGGGTTCTTCTTTTATTTTGGTTCCGTAGTCGGACCTTGATTGTATTTGGATGATGTATTGATTTATTCATGTATTGTGTGAAGTGGCGATTGTAAGCCAACTATGTATCTCTTTCCCTTATGTATTACATGGGTTGTGTGAAGATTACCTCACTTGCGACATTGCTTTCAATGCGGTTATGCCTCTAACTCATGCTTTGACACGTAGGAGATATAGCCGCATCGAGGGCGTTACAAATATCCGCCTCCTCGAAGGGAGAGGTGCATTTCCCCGCCGCCTATTGACCACCCGACACTCGGCGACCGGCTAGGCCGTCGAGAGGGAGTCGGAGAGAATGACGCCCGCCGCCGGATTGACCGCCTGGCGTGATCCCTGGCATTGGAAGAAGAAGACGCGTTGGGCCGGCCTTGCTTCGGCCCGCGCATTCGCGACGAGCCCTTCCCCAAAGGGTTCTCGCTCCCAAGAGACATGCCCAAGTACAATGGCTCCGTGAAGCTGGAGAATTGGCTCATGGACTACTCCACTACCGTCAGCATAGCGAATGGCAACAAGCGCATTGCCGTGAGGTACGTCCCGCTCATTCTCCAGTGCATGACCCGGACGTGGCTTAACAGCCTCAAACCTTATAGCGTCAATAGCTGGGTGGATTTCACCGAAGTGTTCATCTGCAACTTCACCAGCACCTACAAACGGCCGCCCAAGCCCCGCCAGCTCTCGCTATGCGTTCAAGGCCCGGATGAGTCCACTCGCGACTACCTGACATGGTGGGACAAACTTCACAACTCCCACGAAGGGGTGTACGAGGTCCAGGCAATCGAGTACTTCACAGCCGGGTGCCGAGAGGGAACCTTGCTCAAGCACTGACTCCTCTGCGACAAGCCAGCTACACTCGACGAACTCCTGATCATAGCAGACAAGTACGCCACTGCTGACTCCTCCATGAAGTCGGAGCTCCGAGTGGACGCTTCCAAAAAGGTGCTCCCTCTGGCCCCCAGAACACCGGCTGCCGAGAACAGTTGGCGACAGCAGCCGAATGACAACAAGCACAAGGCCCCGCTGTCGGCTTCCACTAGCCGGCAGGTGGCGACAGTCGAAGATCAGCAGCCTGAAGGACAACCCGGCCCCAAGCGCCAGAAGGACGGCAAGCCTGCTTGGCTAGTCGCCTTCTCTTACGAGTAGACCCTTGATGCTCCCTGCAAATTCCACAACGGCGCAAAGCCGTCCAACCACACCACCCGGAAGTGCCACTGGCTCACCCGAATCTCCAAGGACGAAGGACTGCTGCCCCTCCGCCTGCTGGCCCGCCGCCGCCTCCTCCCCAGCAGCCGGCGGCCCGACCAGCAGTCAGCACCATTCAAGATGACTACCCCTAAGAGCATGGAGCCTACATCGTCTTCACCAGTGTGGCAGACGATCGGCGCAGTCGGCGTCAACAGCACCGAGAGGTGAACGCTGTTGCTTCAAGTGCTCTAGAATTCATGCATTGGTCCGAGAAGCCCATCAGCTGGAGCCGTGCTGACCACCCGGGAGGTGATGCCCTCTCCGGGTTCTTATGCTCTGGTGCTAGACGCCAGCCTTGCAACGGAGAGGCGAGCTGCTCGTTTCTCCCGAATTCTGATAGATGGCGGCAACAGCATCAACATCCTATACCACGATACCATGGAAAAGTTATGCATTGAAGAGAGGCAGCTCCAACCCAGCCAGACAGTTTTTCATGGTATTGTGCCCGGCCTGTCCTGCTCGCCAATCGGCAAGGTCAAGATAGATGTCATCTTTGGAGACAAAGATCACTTCCGCCACAAGGCGATTTGGTGTGAGGTGGTGGACCTCGAGAGCCCTTATCATGTGCTCCTGGGACGGCCGGCTCTAGCCAAGTTCATGGTGGTGCCACACTATGCCTACCTCAGGATGAACATGCCAGGAACCAAGGGCATTATCACGATATCTGGAGACTATGAGAAGTCGGCCGATTGTGCCGCGGCCAGCAGCCGGCTGGCCCAGTCCCTTGTGATTGCTGCCGAGAAGAAGCTCCTGGACCGGGTGGTGGCCATGACCAGCAAGCAGACGGACATGTCACCAGAGCCCAAAGAGTCAGAGACCCATGGCTCCTTCCAGCCGGCCAAAGAGACGAAGAAGATTCCCTTAGACCCAGAGCACCCGGAAAGGCACGCTGTCATAGGGGCCAACCTTGACAGCAAATAGGAAAGCGAGCTCGTCAATTTCCTCCATGAGAATCGGGACATCTTCGCATGGTCTCCCAAGGACATGTCGGGTGTTCCGACGGATTTCACCGAGCACAAGCTACATGTCAGATCAGATGCCAAGCCGGTCAAGCAACCCCTCCGCCGACTGTCAGAGGAGAAAAGTATAATTGTTAGTGAAGAAATGGCCCGGCTTCTGGCAGCCGGCTTCATCATGGAAGTATTTTTTTCCAGAGTGGCTCGCCAACCCAGTCCTTGTACTGAAGAAGAACAACAAGTGGCGCATGTGCATTGATTACACCAGCCTCAATAAAGCTTGTCCCAAGGATCCGTTTTCTTTGCCTCGGATTGACCAAGTGATAGACTCCATAGCCGGATGCGAGCTATTGAGTTTTTTGGATGCTTATTCGGGGTATCACCAGATCAAGTTGAACCCGGCAGACCGCCTGAAGACCGCTTTCATAAAACCATTCGGAGCCTTCTGCTACCTGACCATGACATTCGGCTTGAGAAATGTTGGTGCCACCTTTCAGCGTTGCATGCAGAAGTGCCTCCTCAAGCAACTCGGCAGAAATGCCCACGTCTATGTAGACGATATTGTGGTGAAGATGGAGAAGCGCGACACCCTCTTGGAAGATCTCAAGGAAACTTATGAAAATCTGCGCCGGTTTCAGATCAAGCTCAACCCGGAGAAATGCGTCTTTGGGGTACCAGCCGGCCAACTCCTTGGCTTCCTGGTCTCAAAATGCGGCATTGAGTGCAACCCCATGAAGATCAAAGCCATCAAGAGAATGGAGAAGCCCACCCGACTGCGAGACGTCAGAAGTTCACCGGTTGCTTGGCATCCATCAGCCGCTTCATCAGTCGGCTGGGTGAGAAGGCTCTTCCCCTGTACCAACTCATGAAGAAAACCACTCACTTCGAGTGGAACGACAAGGCGGACGAGGCCTTTCTCCAGTTGAAGAAGATGTTGACTACACGCCTGTCCTGGTGGCCCCGGCTGCCAAAGAGCCCATGTTCCTCTACATCGCCGCCACCAGCCGGGTGGTCAGCACTGTCATAGTAGTGGAACACCCAGAGGCCGGCAGGGCATAGCCGGTCCAAAGGCCTGTGTATTACTTGAGTGAGGTGCTGTCCGCCTCAAAGCAGAACTACCCCCACTACCAAAAGATGTGCTACGGCGTGCACTTTGCCGCCAAGAAGCTAAAGCCCTATTTTCAAGAGCACCCCATCATGGTTGTCTGCACTGATCCACTTGCCGAGATCATAGGCAACAGAGATGCGTCTGGCCGGGTGGCCAAATGGGCCATCGAGTTGGCCACCTACGCCATCTTTTACCAGCCGCGCACTGCCATCAAGTCCCAAGCATTGGCCGACTTCCTCGTCGACTGGGCTGAGACCCAGTACCTGCCGCCTACCCCAGACTCCACCCATTGGCGGATGCACTTTGATGGCTCCAAAATGTGCACCGACTTGGGAGCCGGCATTGTCCTCACCTCTCCCAAAGGCGACAAGCTTAGATACACTCTGCAAATTCACTTCGCCGCCTCCAACAACATGGCCGAGTACGAGGCGCTATGTCGGTGTACTAGAGTAGGGGTACCTTAGTATCCCGAACTTGTGCACGGGCAGTCGCAGCATCCCGCGGCAAGGCTTGCCGGGTGACCGCCAAGGTCCTCCGTGGTTCCTTTGGAGCCATTCAAGGACAAAGTATCCAAGCCAAGGAGACAAGACCCCGGCAAGAGGAGCTTGCTGGGAAGGCCAACCAAGCCATCTCAAGGAACTTGCCGCGATGCGCCACGCGTCCCGGCAAGGCCCGGTGAGCGACAAGCTCCCGGACGCGACAAGACAACGACCGCAGCAAGGCGCTTGCCGCGGCAAGCCACCACTCTGTGTCCGCGCTCCAGCACATCCACCAACGTGTCGCTCTGGGACCCTTCCAGGCGTACGTGGCGGGAGGCTGTGCAGCCAGCGGTGCGCGGTGGCAAGCGGCGCTGACAAGATTGCCATCGTGGCGAGCGGTGGCGTCCCTGACGGTCCCTTTTGCACTATTTAGGCGACGCAGACGGGCATTTAATGCCCTTGTCCCCTGCCGTCAGGGTTAGGTATGATACACTGTAGCAGGTAGCTGTACCAACTGCAGCACCTTTCCATTTTTACCCTTGTCTACGTTGCCACCTGTCGGTGACCCCTTGAGCATATAAAAGGAGGCCCATGCGCAACGTAGAGGGGGGAGGAAGAGAACACTCACGCTCGGTCTCGTTAGCTGCTGGGGTGTACTGTAGCACTCCGCGCTCCCGAGCAAGAACTCAATACAAACCACAAAGCAGGAGTAGGGTTTTACGCATCCGTGCGGCCCGAACCTGGGTAAACTGCTCGTGTGCTTCGCCTCGATCCGCTCTTCGTGCGACCCTCGCCCCCGCCGAACCGAAAGGGACCCGGTCCGCCGGTCCCATAGGTGCTCGTGGATTAGTCCCCCGACAGCCTTGGCGCGCTAGGTAGGGGGGAGTCGAGGTTGTGTGAACCAGATCCGGTGTTCACACGAGCTAGATCTTCATCATCTTCATCGACATGCCACCGAAGAAGAAGGCTTCGGAGGTGGCTGCTCCGTCCGCGCCGAACCCACCACCGCCGGAGCAAGCGGCTGATGGGGCAGACGCCGGCGGAAGAACGGGCGTCGACGAGGGAGCTCACGGTGCTGCCAGGTCCAAGGACAAGGCTGTGCTGCCCATCGGCGGCGTAGCCGGCTCCCACAACGACCGGGCGCACTCGAAGACCTCAGCGTCCATACATGCACCGCGCCCATCTCAGGAGGCGCAGGACCGGCAGCGTCATGGTACTCACGGTACCATGCGTTTGCTGGACCAAGATCGAGCAGGTGGATCTGGGAGTGCTCAAGACCAGCATGCACGCCAACATGCTGGCACGAGCGAGGCACGGTCGCCTGGACGGGATACTGCTCCTTCTAACATAGTTAGAAGTCCGAGCATATCCCGCTCCTCGCACCGTTCGCCACTGCCACCCGCCACTACAGCAGAAGCTTTGGCGCGAGCTCAACTGCTCCTGGACTACCCTCCAACGGCAGACAAGATCGACGACTGGAGGGCCACCATTCAGAGTCTCATCGGCTTCGCCAACGGCGACACTCAACGGCAGCCGAGCACGTCGCAGCCGCGGCAAGTCAGCCAGGCACGAGCCGGTGGCGACAAGACCGGTGGGGGTGCAACCACTGTGCACTCTCCGCCCCGAAGGCCAAGATCGCCGACTCGCCGGATCCACCTCGACAGCGACTCCACCGCGTCATCAGATCCACGAGCTCGTTGCGAGCGCCAAGTTCTTCACGAACGACAGCAAGAAGACGCTCGTACTCGCATCGAGCACCGAAGAGAAGCGCGATGTCAATCGGACCAGCGCGCTGGGCCCTCTGTCGACATGCATGCGCCAGGGGAACCAGGCGACTTGCCGTACGCGGTAGGTTGCCCTGCGTTTACTCGTGAGCTGCGGCAAGTCCAGTGGCCCAGCACGAAGAATTTCAAGCCAGACGTACCAGAGAAGTACGACGGCAAGTCGCATCCGTCGAAGTTCCTCAGCATCTACACCATCGCGGTGCAGGCTGCCGGGGGGCGGGACGACAAGATCCTTGCCAACTACTTCCCACTGGTGCTCAAGCCCAACGTTAGGTCCTGGCTCATGCACTTGCCGGACAACTCCATATCCTCCTGGGCAGACCTATGCCATCAGTTTGTCGGCGCCTTTACAGGCGGCCACAAACCTCATGGCCAAGAGAGTGACCTTCATCTGCTCGCCCAGAAGGAAGGAGAGCCCCTGCGCAAGTACATTCAGAGATTCAGCCGTGTACAGCACAACATCCCAGATATCCACCCTGCCGCGGTCATCAGCGCATTCCATCAGAACGTGCGTAACCGCAGGATGCGGGAGGAGATGGCGATGTGCAAGATCAGAGACGTCAGTGAGCTGTATGCCCTGGCCGACAAGTGTGCACGTGCTGAGGAAGGGAGGAAACTCCCCGGAGAGAATACAGGAGCAGGAGGATCTGACAGCGAGGATGCTGCCCCGGCAAAGAAAAACCGGCGACGGAACAACAGGAAGAAGAAAGGCAAAGATGTGCTAGTCATTGAGCAGTCCGGCAACGAAGGTGGCGCCAAGAAATCCAAAGCTGGTAGCTCCGGCAAGGAGATTGCCGCATGCACCAACTGCCAGACTGTGGCGGTCGCCGACAAGCAGGACGGCACCAACAAGCAGTACTGCAAGATCCACCGCACCAAGGGCCATGACCTCCAGAGTTGCAAGAAGGTCGAGCAGCTTGTCCAGCAGCAAAAGGCTGAATACGAGCAACGCGACAAGGAGAGGGCCCAAGGAGGCGCTGGAGAATCCAGAAAGAAGCGCGCCGGCCGGGGAGGACGCCGCGGCAAGGCCAAGCAGCGGCAAGGAGACAGACCTCCCCACAGCCGCGACAAGGATGAATATGACGACGACGAAGACATGGATGGTGTCGAGACCAGTGAGCAGGAGTTCCAGAAAGCCACAGAGGTCTTGTGCATTGACGACGGTGCTTCTCTGCATACTTCGCACCGCCAACTCAAGCAATGGGTGCGGGAAGTCAATGCGGCGGAACCACCTGTCGAGTCACGCAAGCTTCTGAAATGGTCCAGCACGCCTATCATCTTTGATATTGAGGACCACCCTGATCGCACAACTGCGTTCGGGTGCTTGCCTATGTTGGTTTCACCAACTATCCGCAACCTCAAGGTCACTAAGATGCTAGTTGACGGCGGGGCCGGCTTGAACCTGATCTCCTCCGCTGTACTCAAGAAACTCCAGATCCCTGACAGCGAGCTTGAAGAGACCGGCACATTCCAAGGAATCAACCCGGGAAGGAGCAAGCCGAAGGGGAAGGTCATGTTGCCAATAACATTTGGCAACGAGGTGAACTTCAGGACTGAGAGGGTCACTTTTGACGTTGCCGATTTTCCATTGCCTTACAATGGGATACTCGGCCGTCCAGCACTCGCCAAGTTCATGGCAGCCTCTCACTATGCATACAACATGTTGAAGATGCCAGGCCCGATAAGCATCATCTCTGTCCCTGGCGACAAGAAGGATGCTCTTATCTGCGCCGACAAGATCTACCGGGAAGCGGCAGCCGCAACAGATCGCAAGTCACCTGCCATTGAAGCTCCCGGGGGGAAGAAGAAGACCAAGTCTGACAAGAGTTCTGATGCCCACTCCGGCAAGCGCACCTCTTCGGAGTGCTGCGCTGCCGTCGAGGACGCACCATCGAGTTCCATCGGCAAGTGTAAGAAGACAATGGCAGCTCCGCCAGAGACCAAGAAGGTGTCCGCCAAGGAGGACGGCACTGGTGGTACCTTCACCATCAGTGCCACTCTTGACCCTAAATAGGAAAGCGCGCTCATTGCTTTCCTGCGGGCGAACGTCGACGTGTTTGCGTGGCAACCGTCTGACATCCCCGGTGTACCCAGGAAAGTAATTGAGCACCATCTTGCCGTTTTTCCTCATGCGCGGCCCGTCAAGCAGAAGGTCAGGAAGCAAGCAGTGGAGCGCCAAGAATTCATCGCAGAAGAGATCAAGAAGTTGGAAGCAGCAGGCCTTGTTAGAGGAGTGCTCCATCCTACGTGGTTGGCCAATCCTGTAGTCGTGCGCAAGGCGAACGGGAAATGGAGACTTTGTATCGACTTTGCCGATGTTAACAAAGCTTGTCCCAAAGACCCATTTCCTTTGCCGCGCATTGACCAGATTGTTGACTCCACGGCCGGATGTGACTTGCTTTCATTTCTTGACGCATACTCAGGATACCATCAGATCTTCATGGCAGAAGAGGACGAGGAGAAGACCGCATTCATCACTCCATGTGGCACGTACTGTTTCATACGGATGCCTTTCGGTTTAAAAAATGTTGGTTCAACATTTGCAAGGGTAGTCCATGTCGCTCTTGAGCCACAAATACACAGAAATGTGGAAGCCTACATGGATGACATAGTGGTCAAGAGCAAGGACAAGGCAACTCTGATTCAAGATTTAGACGAGACCTTTGCAAATCTGTGCAAGATCAGCCTCAAGCTCAACCCCGAGAAGTGTGTGTTTGGAGTCCCCTCCGGCAAGCTTCTTGGGTTCTTCGTGTCTCAGCGGGGAATCGAAGCCAATCCCGACAAGATCAAGGCCATTGAGCAGATTGAAGCACCAAAGCGCGTCAAGGATGTACAAAGACTTGCCGGTTGCGTGGCTGCTCTCAGCGGGTTCATCTCTAGGTCTGCTGAGCGCGCCCTGCCGTTTTTCAAAATATTGAAAAAGGCAGGTCCAATGAAATGGACTCCGGAAGCGGAGGCTGCGCTGCAAGACTTGAAGAGATACCTGTCCTCCACTCCAACACTTGTCGCACCTAGGCCACAAGAGAAGTTGCTGCTGTATATAGCGGCAACCAATCAAGTGGTTAGTGCTGCGTTAGTAGCAGAGAGGGAGGCAGATGACGAGCCAGCAACCACAGCAGGCGCATCCAGCGACAAGCAAGGGGCTTCCCCGACAAGCTCTGGTCCCGACAAGGATGGATCTGCGCAGACGCGCGAGGAGATACAGAAGAGAATGGTACAGCGCCCAGTTTACTTTGTTAGTTCCCTTCTGCAGGGGGCTAGGTCAAGGTACTCTGGCATGCAGAAATTGCTTTTCAGCCTTCTCATGGCCTCGAGAAAGCTGCGCCATTACTTCCAAGCACATGAGATCACAGTTGTCACTCGTTTTCCGCTGAAGAGGATACTACAGAATCCGGAAGCGACAGGTAGGATTGTTGAGTGGGCACTGGAACTGTCAAGCTTTGGCCTCAAGTTTGAGAGTACTTCAACTATCCAAGCAGAGCATTGGCAGAATTCATAGCAGAATGGACGCCAACACCAGATGAAGAAATTCCAGAAACGAGCATCCCCGTCGAGGAAGCAAGAAAAGAGTGGCTGATGTACTTTGATGGTGCCTTTTCGCTGCAAGGCGCCGGCGCTGGCGTGCTGCTTGTCGCACCCACCGGAGAGCACCTCAAGTACGTAGTCCAGATGCACTTTCCCAAGGAGCAAGCAACAAACAATACTGCAGAGTATGAAGGCTTGCTTGCCGGTCTCAGGATCGCGGCAGACCTTGGGATCAAGAAGCTCATTGTCAGGGGTGACTCGCAGCTTGTCGTCCGCCAAGTGAACAAGAGCTATCAGAGTCCATTGATGGAAGCCTACGTCAACGAAGTGAGAAAGCTAGAAGAGCACTTTGACGGCCTACAGATGGAGCATGTTCCAAGAGCTCAGAACGCCATTGCCGATGGCCTATCAAAGTGCGCCGCACTTAAGTTACCTGTGGAACCAGGGATCTTTGTGCTCAAGCTGACTCAACCGTCTGTAACGCCATCAACTGGAAAGAGCAAGAAGAGGAAGTTGATTTTTGGTGACTATTTTCCGGCAGAGCTTCCCGAAGCCGCCGCCAAGAAGGTCCCCAAGATCAACGCCAAGAGCGATGAGGAGCAGTCTGCTCCGGTAAGCCCTAGGGTTTGTTCCGTTGAAGCAGAAACTCCCGACAAGTTTTGCTCCGGCAAGCTTGCCGGGGAACGTCAAGCTCCGGCAGAGCCGCAGTTTCTCGCTGTAGAAGCGGATGCTCCCGCAGCAGCAGATTTGCCTTTAGTCCTTGTTGTCGAGCCACAAGCTCCAGCATGGACACAGCAGATTGTCCGTTTCCTTCAGACAGGAGAACTTCCCGAAGAGCAAGAAGAAGCGGAAAGAGTAGCCCGGCAGTCAAGTATGTACCAGTTTGTCGACAACACACTGTACAGAAGAAGACTCAACGGTGTGAAATTGAAGTGTATTCACCGGGAAGACGGACAAAAGCTGTTGGCAGAGATACATGGAGGCAAATGTGGTCACCACATTGGCGCAAGAGCACTTGCCGGCAAAGCATTCCGGCAAGGTTTCTTTTGGCCGACAGCCCTCCAGGATGCAACTGCACAAGTAACCAAGTGTGAAGTGTGCCAGTTCCATTCCAAGCAGATACACCAACCAGCTCAAGCTCTCCATACGATCCCTTTATCCTGGCCATTTTCGGTCTGGGGGCTCGACATCCTCGGCCCCTTTCCCCGAGCAATCGGGGGCTTTGAGTACTTGTACGTTGCAATCGACAAGTTCACAAAGTGGCCGGAAGTGGAAGCAGTGAGGAAGGTGACAGCACAGTCAGCAGTCAAGTTCTTCAGGTCGATTGTTTGCCGCTTCGGGATCCCTAACAGGATAATCACCGACAACGGTACGCAATTCACGAGCCGCACCTTCATGCAGTACGTCCAAGATCTTGGCGCCAAGGTCTGCTTCGCTTCTGTTGCTCACCCAAGAAGCAACGGTCAAGCGGAGAGGGCAAATGCTGAAGTGCTGCATGGGCTCAAGACTAGGACTTTCGGCAGGTTGCACAAGTGCGGAAGAAACTGGATCGAGGAGCTGCCGGTGGTTCTTTGGTCGATCAGGACGACGCCAAATCGAGCCACTGGCCAGACACCTTTCGCTCTAGTCTATGGAGCAGAGGCAGTTCTCCCCACGGAACTCGTATACGGGTCACCTCGAGTGCTCGCTTATGATGAGCTTGAGCAAGAGCAGCTGCGACAAGATGACGCGCTACTCCTTGAGGAAGACCGTCTTCAGGCTGCTGTACGAGCTGCTCGCTACCAGCAAGCTTTGCGCCGCTACCATAGCCGCAAAGTTAACGCCAGAAGTCTCGAGGAAGGCGACCTTGTTCTTCGGCGTGTTCAGTCCGCCAAGAATTCCAACAAGTTGACGCCGAAGTGGGAAGGCCCTTACCGGGTGAAACGAGTCACTAGGCCTGGCGCTGTCCGCCTTGAGACCGAAGATAGCATTCCGGTGAGCAATTCCTGGAACATTGAGCATCTTCGTAAGTTTTACCCGTAAGGCGCGGTTGCCGGAACCTGTTCCGGCAACCACCTTTTGTACAAGTCTTGCCGCTGTTGCATGTAATCCTTTGTACAAAGCTGGGCGCAGACCCCGTGCATAAGTAAAGCTCATATGCTCCGCACATCTTGTCAATTTCATGCTTTCTATTTTTTGCATATATGATCTGACACTTTGTGCAGCACCTACTCCCCGGTAAGCAATAACGAGCCGTAAGGCTCCATATCTTTATTTTCTCCTCTTTATTTTTTCTCAAGGAAAGGAAGGTTCCCTCGCCCACAAGTTTGCCGGGGGGAAAGGAGAAGATAATGGTATGGACCAGGCGACGTTCAAGAAAGTTTCGCCTTACCGGGAAGCAAACAACAGAAAAGCTAAGTTGCCAAAGTTTGAGCAATCAGATTTTTTAAATTTTTAAGTTATCTCCCTTGAACAACCGCACTTTGTATGGAAAACCTGTGCGCGGAGGAACCAACTCGTAGCTAGTTGCGCCCTTACTTTGTTTCGAGTCCGCTCAACAACTTAAGTGAGCTGCGACTAGTTGCGACAAGGTTTCTTGTCGGTAGTGGCACCGCCAGCAGGCTGCTGACGTCCCGCACTCAGCGCTCGCGGCTAAGGTGCCTGCACCGGCAAGTTTCCTAAAAGCGTAGGGCAAAAACATACAAAGGGAGGAATCAAGTAAAGGGAATAATATTGCAATCATTACCCGGAATAGAGTTATATTACAAGGTAGCTTGGCGCGGCTCTAACAGATTGTTCTCATAACATGACCAGAAGCAACAAGAAAAGAAGAAAACGGGCGGCCTAGTCTACACGATCGCCCTCAATCCTCTTGATACCGCTCACCTTATCCACAATGGGTGCGACAAGGGTCTTGAGCGCCTCTAGATCAGCATCCAGCGGCAGGGTCTTGAGGACGTTGGTGAGGTTGAGGCCCGGGTTGCGGAAGGCCACCTTCACCAACACCTTTTGTAGAGCTCCCGCGCAGATCTTGCGCGACTCATCGGCCAGCTGCTTCGGGATCTTCTCCCGGAGCCACTGGAGGGCCGTCGCCACGCCTTTGAAGAACAAGGTGAGCTTGGCGCTGGGTTGGAGGTTCTCATCAGAGGGATACCCGAGATCCTCCACCCCCAGCTGCGCCAGCTCCCTGCCGATATCTGCGGCAGCATTCACGAGACCCTCCGTCCAGTGCTCCACTTTCTCCCTAAAAGCATTCTGGGCGGCGGCAGCACTCGCCAGCAGCGCCTTGTCGCTCTTGATCTCCTCCTTCAAGGCCACCTCCTGCTCCCTGGCGCCGTCCAGCGTCTTGGTCAAAGTGGTCAGCTTCAACTCAAGATCTGCGTTGGAGTCCTTGGCGGCGCTAAGCTCTTTGCCCTTCTCGGCGAGACGAACCTGCAGCTCTGAGTTGCTGTGGGCGTCCTTCTCCCACTCACGCTTGAGCGCGGCAAACTCTTCACCACTCGCCTTGAGATCGGCCTCCAGCTGCGCCACCTTCTTCTCCAGCTCCTTCCTGGCGGCCTCGGCAACTGCGGCAGCATCCTCTGCTTGCTTAAGGGCTCCGCCGAATTTTTGCTCACGCGCGGCAAGCTCCTCCTCGTGGCTGTCGAGGTTAACTTTCCGCTGCACCAGCTCGCCCTCCTGCGCAGACAGCTTCTCAGCGGCAAGCCGCTGTTGCTCTTCAACTTCGGCCTTCTCGAGGAAGAAGGCCTTCTGCTCTTCGGCGAGTTGCTCCCGCTCCTCTGCCAGGGACCGGAGAGCTTCCTAGTTGAGACCCCGGAGCTCCTCCGTGCGCTTCTCGATGTCCGCTCCCGTCTTCGCGACAAGCGCCTCGCGGGATTCCAGCTTGGCTTGCCGCGCGCGGTAGAGCGACAACAGCTTCCGCAGCAGCCGCTCCTCCTCAGGCTCGCCGCTGCTGCTGCTCGGCGCATCAACTAGCGTCAGCCCAGCGGAGGAGAGCACCTCTGCATCAAAGATCTCTCCCTCGACCGGCGCCCTGGAGCTTGACGCCCAGGGGAGGTTGATGAAGACGCCATCGCCGGCCTTCAAGTAGACGCCTGGCTGGGGCTCTTCGGAGCCTGGCGCTGCGGCAGCGGCGGACGGGTCGGCGATCGACGTAGCGCCTGGCGCTCCTGCGGCCTCAGAGCCGTCAGTGCGATCGCCAGACCCCTCACCAGCTGCTGCGGCGGTAGCTTTGGCGGCCTCGTCGACGGCGGGATCATCAGCGCCGGCTGCTTCTTCAGTGGCAGCGGTGTCGTCGGCAGCAACCTCGGTCTCCATCGGCTCCGCAACAGATGGGTCTGATGGCCGGAAAAGTGAGAAAAGTCAATCAAATACCCAAAAAGAAGAAGAACCCAAGGGAAGCTTTGAAGAGAAGATTACCTGTACTGGGTTCGGCAGTCGTAGTCTCCGCCGCCGGGGGGACGCTGGTGCTGTCCCTTGCCGGAGAACTCTCCCTTGCCGGAGGACTCTCCCTTGGCATTTCGGGGGCGGCCTCCGGGCGCTCCTGGTGGGGCTGCTCTGCTCCTACACAAACCAACAGTCAGATGTTAGCAAAGAAAGAGTATCCATGCGCGCCTAACAGCGGAAAGCGAACCATATACTTACGCTGGGGGCTGCTCTGGAGAACAGTTGCCGGGTCCGGCAAGGTTGTCTCGGACGCACCCCCTGCTGTCGCGGTGGGTTCGTCCTCGATGACAATCACCGGGACCTTGGCTCTCTTCACTGCTCTCTGGGCCAGAGTCCTAAAAAGGAATAAGTTTAGAGTAAAGCAAATGAGATACAGGACAAAACAGCAAGAATTGAAGAACTACAAGTACAACAAGTGAATCTTACTCTTTTTCTTCCTCGTCGGAGCTGAACGCGGAGAAGTCGAAGTCCGGCTCACGACCGGCGCGAGGAGGCGGAGGAGTAGTTTCCCTTGGCCGCTTGGCGGGAACAGTGGTGGTGGTCTGAGACGACCCCGCTCCGGCTGCCGCCGCGGCGTGAGAAGCGGCAGGAGCAGAAGCGGTGGTCCGGGTGGACCCCGCTCCAGTTGCCGCAGCAGCGTGAGGTGCTCCCGCAGCAACAGTGCTTGCCGCGGTGGAGCGTGTCGCGCGGCGCGGCGACTGTTCACTCGCCCGCCGCCCCGCTACGTCCCCGGCCTTGCGGAGACGCCTTCTTGGTGGAGATGGAGGCTCTGCTTGCGGCGAGCTGCCTGAAGATGAGGAGGAAGAGGAGTTGATCTCCAGCGAGCCGCTCGTATCCTCGGCAGGCTCGCTCGACTCGACGTCATGCCCGGCAAGCTCTTTCTCGCCGACGAGCTCCTCTCGCTCGGCACGGCTTGCCGCCTCTGCTGCCTCTGCCTCCTCCATGGTGAATCCAAATTCGCCCGCGGCTGCGGCTGCCGCCGCCTCTTCCAGCCTAGTGGCGATGCGTGTCATCTCCGCATCGGTGGTGTCGCGGGTGAGGCTATTCTTTTCGTCGGAGCGGACCGGCACTTCTACCAAGCCGTCAAAGAACTCCTGCACGACGTCGTCTGCAGGCTCTTCCCAAGTTGGGACAATTCCATGCGAATCGCACAGCGGCATCATTGCACGGATGCGGTCGAGCGCGGAGTTGTTGCACAGCGGAACGACACCCTTCGGCAACCTGAACACTTCGGGATGTTGAGGGTCGTACTTGAACAGCTCCTGGAGCATCGCGTTAAGCTCCAGAACAGTGAAGTTGAAGTTGAGGCCCGGACGCAGCCTCATGATATCCGCCGCATTCTTGAATTTCCAGGCGGGTCTCCTCCGTTCCTGCAGGGGGGCGATGCGGCGGCGAAGAAAATCTGCGCCAACAGCGCCCACAGTGAGCCCGGCAAGCCTGAGGTGTAGGATCCGGGTGACGGCAATCTTAAGCCTATCATCTTCCGGGGCCACGTCACTCCAATCGCTGCCGCGTGCTACTAGGGCTTGGCGCCGGGCGGTAAACGGCTGCGGGTTCTCCTCGACAATCCAGCACCAGTCTGCTCTCCATTCCTCCCACTTGCCGCGGAACTCTCCCTCCAGATAAGTGTCCTTCTTGCCGGCCCTCGAGATCCAGGCGATTCCGCCGGATAAAGGCTCTCCTCTCTCTACTCGAGGCATAAAGAAGTGGGGAAAAAGGGCTACATTGGGATAGACTCCGACAAAGTTTTCGCAGAGATGTGCGAAAACTGCCATGGTCAGAACAGCATTGGGGGTGAAGTCAAGGAGGCGGAACCCGTAGGTGTTCATAATATCGCAGAAAAACTCAGAGAAGGGCGGGCAGAGCCCGTAGTAGAAGAACAAGGCGAAGAAAGGATATCCGTTTGGAGCCATTTTCCAAGTGGCGGCTGGAAGTACCTTCGTGCGCGGATGCGCTCGCGTCTCCGTCGACCAGAAGAGGTAGAAATTCTCCCTCAGCTCCCTCGGGGCGAGCTTGGGGGGAAGATTGCCCGCTCCTTTCGCAGCGCCGCAAGCCGCTGCGCCTCGGTCGACTTCACAACCTTCCCTTTGTCGGCTCTCGGAGCCATGGCGGAAGTGGTGGAGGAGGTCGACGGCGTTGGTGGTGCTGGTGGCGATGGGGGGCGGGGCGCTGCTCTCTTTCAGCTTTGGGAAGACGAGGGAGCGGCGGAGGTTTCCGAGATTGGAGTAGCAACCGGCGAATGGGCGAACTACCCCTGTTTCCCATGCTTATAAAGAGGGAGGGGGCGGACGTTCCGCCTTTCCGAATAAAGAAATCACCCACGATCTCTCCCACGACGCCGCATTCAACGCGTGCCGTTCGGGGAGGGCGCGGTGGATACGGGGAGAGATACGGCGTAACCCAGGCCGCGCGTGCCCGTGCCCTGTTTTGGGCCTGGCCCAACAGCGCTCGGCACCGTGTATGGCCCAGGCCCGGGGGCTCCTGTCGGTGTACTAGAGTAGGGGTACCCTAGTATCCCGAACTTGTGCACGGGCAGTCGCAGCATCCCGCGGCAAGGCTTGTCGGGTGACCGCCAAGGTCCTCCGTGGTTCCTTTGGAGCCATTCAAGGACAAAGTATCCAAGCCAAGGAGACAAGACCCCGGCAAGAGGAGCTTGCCGGGAAGGCCAACCAAGGCATCTCAAGGAACTTGCCGCGACGCGCCACGCGTCCCGGCAAGGCCCGGTGAGCGACAAGCTCCCGGACGCGACAAGACAACGACCGCGGCAAGGCGCTTGCCGCGGCAAGCCACCACTCTATGTCCGCGCTCCAGCACATCCACCAACGTGTCGCTCTGGGACCCTTCCAGGCGTACGTGGCGGGAGGCTGTGCAGCCAGCGGTGCGCGGTGGCAAGCGGCGCTGACAAGATTGCCATCGTGGCGAGCGGTGGCGTCCCTGACGGTCCCTTTTGCACTATTTAGGCGACGCAGACAGGCATTTAATGCCCTTGTCCCCTGTCCCGTCAGGGTTAGGTATGATACACTGTAGCAGGTAGCTGTACCAACCGCACACCTTTCCATTTTTACCCTTGTCTACGTTGCCACCTGTCGGTGACCCCTTGAGCATATAAAAGGAGGCCCATGCGCAACGTAGAGGGGGGAGGAGAGAACACTCACGCTCGGTCTCGTTAGCTGCTGGGGTGTACTGTAGCACTCCGCGCTCCCGAGCAAGAACTCAATACAAACCACAAAGCAGGAGTAGGGGTTTTACGCATCCGTGCGGCCCAAACCTGGGTAAACTGCTCGTGTGCTTCGCCTCGATCCGCTCTTCGTGCGACCCTCGCCCCCGCCGAACCGAAAGGGACCCGGTCCGCCAGTCCCATAGGTGCTCGTTGATTAGTCCCCCGACACGCTAGTACACGGCCTCCGGCTGGACAAAGAGATCGACATCCGCCGGAACCTGTGCTACGGCGACTCCGACTTGGTGGTCCAACAGTCGTCTGGGGATTGCGACGCTAAGGATGCAAATATGTCAAGTTACCGCTTCCTCGTTCAGCAACTCAGTGGATGTTTTGAAGGGTGCGAGTTCCTTCATGTGCCACGGAACGAAAACGAGCCAGCTGATGCCCCGGCACGGATCGGCTCCACCCGTCAAGCAATACCAGCCGGCGTCTCCCTTCAGTGCCTCCGCAAGCCGTCAATCAAGCCTTCTCCATAATCCGAATCTACGTGTCGGCTGCTCCCAAAGCAGTCGGATCCGACTCAAGAGCTTCAACAGCCGGCCCGGGGACTTCGGTAGGCGGCACGGGGACTGCGGCAGTCGCACCCGGCCCGGGGACTTCATAGCTCGGCCCGAGGGCTGCAGCAACCGGCTCGGGGACTTCACCAGATGGCTCAGAAACTGCAGCAGCCGCACCTGGCCCGGGGACTTCACAGCTAGGCCCGGGGGCTGCGGCAGTCGGCCCAGAGACTTCAACAGCTCAGCAAGCGGCGGCCAGCCCCAACCCGCCACCTCCCAACCCAACCGCCCTAGTACAAGTGGCCGTAGTGGCAGAGGAAGAAATTTAAGCACCATCATGGGCACAGCCCATCCTCAAGTTTCTGGTGACCAGAGAATTGCCGGCTAACGAGATCTCGGCCCGGCAAGTGCAGCACCGAGCAGGAGCCTACACGATAGTAAATAGAGAGCTTGTCAGGTGCAGCATGACCGGAGTCTTCCAACACTGCGTAGAACCAGAGAAGGGTCAATAAATCCTCAAAGATATCCGCCAAGGCGAGTGCGGCCACCACGCGGCCTCCAGATCCCTTGTCGTCAAAGCTTTCCGCCATGGTTTCTTCTGGGCGACTGCTTTGGAAGTCACCAAGTGTAACACCCCAAATGTAAAATTGCCATATTTGGCAATGTATCGAACCTTGTCATGATCAATCCCTAGTGGTTTCCTCCTTGTTGGTTTTATTTTTGGGTTTTGCCTTGTTTCATATTGCATTGTATTATCATTTCTTGTCTTGTTTCTTTTTGCCTTTAATTGTTGCACCTTAGCCTCATCATGTATTGCATTTGTGTCTCTTGTCATTTGGCATTCCAACCTCATCAAGTGCATTGTGTGTTTGTTTTCATGCATATTATTTTGTTGCATGCTCCATGGGTGATCCATGCACCATCACTTCTCCTCCTAACCTTTCTTCCATTTTTGCATGTCCCATATAGCATTACTCCATTAATGCTCAATTTCCCCCAATAAACCTGGCACCATGTACCTAGCCTCTCTGTCGAATTTCATCTCAATTGGAGTTGATTTGGATAGGTTCAAAAATGCCTCAAGTTTGAATTTTATTCAAACTTGTTTTATTTTTCTACCTCTAAAAATGTCCAACTCAATTTATTCAAATTCTTCTTAAATCCAGGGTCTTGAGGATATTTTCATATCTCTCACAAACCCCTCCAATCCTTCTGTGCTTTCCCCCCTTTTATTTCTATTTGAAGAAATAGAATAGAGCCAGAGGGAGAGAGAGAGCAGCAGCAGCCCATCAACCAGCGGCCCAGCTGTGCACCAGCAGTCCATCCAGCCCACGCGTACAGAGGCGTCGTCAACCTCATGTACGGTGTGCATCCAGCATGTCCACGTCGATGCCTCGATCGATTTGACAGCTGTCCGACGCCCCAAGTCCCTATAAAGCATGTCCAAACCCTACCCCGGTCTCTCCTCTGTCCATCCAGGCCCTCTCCTTCCCTCTCCGCCGCCAGGTAAGGCTAGCCCACGCCACATCGTCGCCCTGCCCCACCATGCTCCGGCCGAGCTTGAGCTCGAGCTCGGAGTAGCTCGTCACCGCGCCTCCGACCCCCTTGGCCACCGTGGATAGTAGAGCCAAGTCCCTCTCCGTCCCCTGCCTCCACGCCCGCGACCACATGGCCTCGGGTTCGACCTCCACGATGGTGTCTTCTTCCTCTTCTTCCCGGTCAGAAACCTGCCAAGTTCAGAGCTGCGTCACGCCGTCTCTGTCGAGTCTCCGGCCTCATCTTCTTGTCATAGGTATACGAGGTATACCCAACTTCCTCCGTGCTCCTTCCTGTCGTCATAGATCACCGCAGGCGCCGCTTCGATCCAATCTTTCCCATGCTCTCGGTGCTCCGGCGAAGTTGTATTTTTTGGGGTAGTTCCAACTGTAGCGCGCCATGCGTCCCCGCGCTCCGGTTCTCGCCTAGCCTCGTTGTCCTCGCTACACTTCCCCGCACGTACGCAGCCCGCATGCCACAGACACCATGGCAGCACGGCAAGTTCGTGTATTGCCTCTGCCTACTCCCGCCCACGCACACGCGGCTTGCGCTCCGCGCATTCATCTGCTCGTGCTCGAGCGTTTGCACGCGCACCACCGCACGCGCGCTCCCTAGCCTATCCCGCACAGCCGCCATGGCCTCCCAAGCCCTGCCATCACCACGGCTAACCTCGCCAGCTCCATCCTCGCAGCCGTCGTCTTCTCTGCCTACACAGAGAGGCTCAACCCTAGGCTCTCTCTTAAGGGGCCGCGCCCCTTCCTATCTATAGCAGCCGTTGTTGCGCAGTGGTTCGCACCACGCTCATTCATCCAGGAGGTCTCGGGTTCGATCCCCTGGGCGCAGTTTAAACCCCCTCTTTTCTTTTTGCAACATACGTGAGTATGACAGCAAGATCCCACATGTCATACACACCTAGAGGACCCCACCAGTCAGCCACTAACCCCCCTCCTTCTCTTTTATTTCTTTTGTTCCAGTGAATTTCCATTTCTGGGAATATGCCATATTCCATTTTTGGGCATGTCCATTTCTGGACGTTTCCAAATAAAGAAAATGCCATTTCTGTTTATTTCCATTTTAGGCAGGATTCAACTTAGAGCATTTGTGAAGATTATGCCATATTCCATTTTGGGCAGGTCCATTTCTGGACGTTTCCAAATACAGAAAATGCCATTTCTGTTTATTTCCATTTTAGGCAGGATTCAACTTAGAGCATTTGTGAAGATTTTTCTATAAGAACCCAAACATATTATATACTCCCTCCGTCCCAAAATTCTTGTCTTAGATTAGTCTAGATACGGATGTATCTAATACTAAAACGTGAATTGATACATCCGTATTTCTGGAAATATGCCATATTCCATTTTGGGCATGTCCATTTCTGGACGTTTCCAAATAAAGAAAATGCCATTTCTGTTTATTTCCATTTTAGGCAGGATTCAACTTAGAGCATTTGTGAAGATTATGCCATATTCCATTTTGGGCAGGTCCATTTCTGGACGTTTCCAAATAAAGAAAATGCCATTTCTGTTTATTTCCATTTTAGGCAGGATTCAACTTAGAGCATTTGTGAAGATTATGCCATATTCCTTTTTGGGCATGTCCATTTCTGGACGTTTCCAAATAAAGAAAATGCCATTTCTGTTTATTTCCATTTTAGGCAGGATTCAACTTAGAGCATTTGTGAAGATTATGCCATATTCCATTTTGGGCAGGTCCATTTCTGGACGTTTCCAAATACAGAAAATGCCATTTCTGTTTATTTCCATTTTAGGCAGGATTCAACTTAGAGCATTTGTGAAGATTTTTCTATAAGAACCCAAACATATTATATACTCCCTCCGTCCCAAAATTCTTGTCTTAGATTAGTCTAGATACGGATGT